>NC_141006.1:10829773-11104773 GCF_052327205.1 Somniosus microcephalus | reverse complement strand
GATCACCGACCCCCCGATCACCGACCCTCCCCGATCAACGACCCCCCCGATCACCGACCCCCCCGATCACCGACCCTCCGATCACCGACCCCCCGATCACCGACCCCTCCGATCCCCCCGAACTCCAACCCCCCGATCACCGACCCCCCCCGATCACCGACCCCCCCGAACTCCGACCCCCCTGATCACCGACCCCCCCGAACTCCGACCCCCCGATCACCGACCCCCCGATCACCGACCCCTCCGATCACCGACCCCCCCGATCACTGACTCCCCCGATCACCGACCCCCCCGAACTCCGACCCCCCGATCACCGACCCCCCCGATCAACGACCCCCCCGATCACCGACCCCCCGATCACCGACCCTCCGATCACCGACCCCCCGATCACCGACCCCTCCGATCCCCCCGAACTCCGACCCCCCGATCACCGACCCCCCCCGAACTCCAACCCCCCCGATCACCGACCCCCCGATCACCGACCCCTCCGATCACCGACACCCCCGATCACTGACCCCCCCGATCACCGACCCCGCCGATCACTGACCCCCCCGATCACCGACCCCCCGATCACTGACCCCCCCGATCACCGACCCCCCGATCACCGACCCCCCGATCACCGACCCCCCCGATCACTGACCCCCCTGATCACCGACCCCCCGATCACCGATCCCCAATCACCGAACCCCCGATCACCGACCCCCCGAAGTACGACCCCCCCGATCACCGACCCCCCCCGATCACCGACCCCCCCGATCACCGCCCCCCCCGATCACCGAATCCCCGACTACCAACCCTCGGCTGAGACCTGCCACTGGTGATCTCTCGGACACCGGGCAGACTGTTCATTTGGCCGGGCGGTGTTATGCTAATGAGGCCTTGCTGTTCAGATCGCAAGGAGCTGGGGATCTTTGACCGAGTTCCCTCACGAGGCACAGGATTGAACTCTCTAAGCATGAGAGCAATTAGGGGTGGTTCCTGCCGATGGTCCACAGACCAGACACAACTCGGCCCAACCTGCTGCTTAATCGCAAAGGTCGATTGAAATGATGTGAATGTCACTGATATGTCTGTGCTTGATGCAGATGACAAACCCGGCAATCCAGAATGACTTCAGCTACTACCGCAGAACCGTCAGCCGCAACCGAATCAATAACCTGAAGGTAAATTACAAATGGAGCGCGATGCGTTCTGAGACTGCACAAGTAGTGGGTCAGACACTGTCCTTTCACACTCTGGGACAGTGGGTCAGACACTGTCCTTTCACACTCTGGGACAGTGGGTCAGACACTGTCCTTTCACACTCTGGGACAGTGGGTCAGACACTGTCCTTTCACACTCTGGGACAGTGGGTCAGACACTGTCCTTTCACACTCTGGGACAGTGGGTCAGACACTGTCCTTTCACACTCTGGGACAGTGGGTCAAACACTGTCCTTTCACACCCTGGGACAGTGGGTCAGACACTGTCCTTTCACACCCTGGGACAGTGGGTCAGACACTGTCCTTTCACACCCTGGGACAGTGGGTCAGACACTGTCCTTTCACACCCTGGGACAGTGGGTCAGACACTGTCCTTTCACACCCTGGGACAGTGGGTCACACACTGTCCTTTCACACTCTGGGACAGTGGGTCAGACACTGTCCTTTCACACCCTGGGACAGTGGGTCAGACACTGTCCTTTCACACTCTGGGACAGTGGGTCAAACACTGTCCTTTCACACCCTGGGACAGTGGGTCAGACACTGTCCTTTCACACCCTGGGACAGTGGGTCAGACACTGTCCTTTCACACCCTGGGACAGTGGGTCAGACACTGTCCTTTCACACCCTGGGACAGTGGGTCACACACTGTCCTTTCACACTCTGGGACAGTGGGTCACACACTGTCCTTTCACACCCGGGGACAGTGGGTCAGACACTGTCCTTTCACACTCTGGGACAGTGGGTCAGACACTGTCCTTTCACACCCTGGGACAGTGGGTCAGACACTGTCCTTTCACACTCTGGGACAGTGGGTCAGACACTGTCCTTTCACACTCTGGGACAGTGGGTCAGACACTGTCCTTTCACACCCTGGGACAGTGGGTCAGACACTGTCCTTTCACACTCTGGGACAGTGGGTCAGACACTGTCCTTTCACACTCTGGGACAGTGGGTCACACACTGTCCTTTCACACTCTGGGACAGTGGGTCACACACTGTCCTTTCACACTCTGGGACAGTGGGTCAGACACTGTCCTTTCACACTCTGGGACAGTGGGTCAGACACTGTCCTTTCACACTCTGGGACCCCAGTTCTAATACCCCCAGTTCTAATACCCCCAGTTCTGGTACCCCCAGTACTAATACCCCCAGTTCTGGTACCTCCGGTTCTAATACCCCCAGTTCTGGTACCCCTACCTCTGATGCCTCTAGTCCTGATAACCCTTGTTCTGATTCCAATAAATGTAGTACCCCTTAATTCTTGTACCACTAGCTCTGGCACCTCTAAGTTTGGTAAACCTAGTTCTGGTACCCCTAATGCTGGTACTTCTAGCACTGGAACACTTTTTATGATACCCCGAGGTCGGGTCCCGTAGTCCTGGTATACCGATATCTGTTACCCCTAGTTCTGGTATCCCTAGTTCTGGTACCCCTAGTTCTGGTACCCCTAGTTCTGATATTGCACGTTCTGGTACACCTAGTTCTGGCACACCTAGTTCTGATATTGCAAGTTCTGGTACCCCTAGTTCTGATATCACAAGTTCTGGTACCCCTAGTTCTGATATCACAAGTTCTGGTACCCCTAGTTCTGATATCGCAAGTTCGGGTACCCCTAGTCCTGATATCGCAAGTTCTGGTACCCCTAGTTCTGATATCACAAGTTCTGGTACCCCTAGTTCTGATATCGCAAGTTCTGGTACCCCGAGTTCTGGTAGCCCTAGTTCTGGTACAACTAGCTCTGATATCGCAAGTTCTGGCATCCCTAGTTCTGGTACCCCTAGTGCTGGTACCCCTAGTTCTGATATCGCAAGTTCTGGTACCCCTAGTTCTGATACCCCTAGTTCTGGTACCCCTAGTTCTGGTATCCCTAGTTCTGATACCCCTAGTTCTGGCACCCCTAGTTCTGGTACCCCTAGTTCTGGTATCCCTATTTCAGATATCCTTAGTCCTGGTACCCCTAGTTCTGGTACCCCTAGTCCTGGTACCCCTAGTTCTGATATCCCTAGTTCTGGTATCCCTAGTTCTGATATCCCTAGTTCTGATATCCCGAGTTCTGGGAACCCAAGTCCTGGTACCCCGACTTCTGATATCCCTAGTTCTGGTATCCCTAGTTCTGATATCCCTAGTTCTGAGACCCCTATTTCTAGTACCCCTAGTTCTGGTACCCCTAGTTCTGGTATCCCTAGTTCTGATATCCCTAGTTCTGATACCCCTAGTTCTAGTACCCCTAGTTCTGGTACCCCTAGTTCTGATACCCCTAGTTCTGATACCCCTAGTCCTGGTATCTCTAGCTCTGGTACCCCTAGCTCTGGTACCCCTAGCTCTGGTACCCCTAGCTCTGGTATCCCTAGTTCTGGTACCCCTAGCTCTGGTACCCCTAGTTCTGATATCGCAAGTTCTGGTACCCCTAGCTCTGGTAACCCTAGTTCTGATATCGCAAGTTCTGGTACCCCTAGTTCTGATATCGCAAGTTCTGTTACCCCTAGTTCTGATATCACAAGTTCTGGTACCCCTAGTTCTGATATCACAAGTTCTGGTACCCCTAGTTCTGGTATCCCTAGTTCTGATACCCCTAGATCGGATATCCCTAGTTCTGGTATCCCTAGTTCTGGTATCCCTAGTTCTGGCACCCCTAGTTCTGGCACCCCTAGTTCTGATACCCCTAGTTCTGGTATCCCTAGTTCTGATACCCCTAGTTCTGATACCCCTAGTTCGGGTATCCCTAGTTCTGGTATCCCTAGTTCTGATACCCCTAGTTCTGGTACCCCTAGTTCTGGAACCCCTAGTTCTGGTATCCCTAGTTCTGATACCCCAATTCTGGTACTCCTAGTTCTGGTATCCCCAGTTCTGGTATCCCTAGCCCTGTTATCCCTAGTTCTGATATCCCTAGTTCTGTTATCCCTAGTTCTGGTATCCCTAGTTCTGGTACCCCTAGTTCTGGTACCCCTAGTTCTGCTATTCCTAGTTCTGGTATCCCTAGCTCTGGTATCCCTAGTCCTGTTATCTCTAGTTCTGGTATCCCTAGTTTTGGTAGCCCTAGTTCTGGCACCCCTAGTTCTGGTATCCCTAGTTCTGGTACCCCTAGTCCTGTTATCCCTAGTCCTGGTATCCCTAGTTCTGATATCCCTAGTTCTGGTAGCCCTAGTTCTGGTATCCCTAGTTCTGGTATCCCTAGTTTTGGTATCCCTAGTTCTGGTACCCCTAGTTTTGGTATCACTAGTTTTGGTATTCCTAGTTCTGATATCCCTAGTTCTGATACCCCTAGTCCTGTTATCCCGAGTCCTGGTATCCCTAGTTCTGGTATCCCTAGTTCTGATATCCCTAGTTCTGATATCCCTAGTTCTGGTATCCCTAGTTCTGGCATCCCTAGTTCTGGTACCCCTAGTTCTCGTACCCCTAGTTCTGATATCCCTAGTACTGGGATCCCTAGTTCTGGTACCCCTAGTTCTGATATCCCTAGTTCTGGTATCCCTAGTTCTGGTACCCCTAGTTTTGGTATTCCTAGTTCTGGTATCCCTAGTTCTGATATCCCTAGTTCTGGTATCCCTAGTTCTGGTACCCCTAGTTCTGGTACCCCTAGTTCTGGTATCCCCTAGTTTTGGTATTCCTAGTTCTGGTATCCCTAGTTCTGATATCCCTAGTTCTGGTATCCCTAGTTCTGGTACCCCTAGTTCTGGTACCCCTAGTTCTGGTATCCCTAGTTCTGGTATCCCTAGTTCTGATATCCCTAGTTCTGGTATCCCTAGTTCTGGTATCCCTAGTTCTGGTATTCCTAGTTCTGGTATCCCTAGTCCTGGTATCCCTAGTTCTGGTATCCCTAGTTCTGGTATCCCTAGTTCTGGTACCCCTAGTTCTGATATCCCTCGTTCTGGTATCCCTAGTTCTGGTATCCCTAGTCCTGGTATCCCTAGTTCTGATATCCCTAGTTCTGATATCCCTAGTTCGGGTATCCCTAGTTGTGGTATCCCTAGTTCTGGTATCCCTAGTTCTGGTATTCCTAGTTCTGGTATCCCTAGTTCTGGTATCCCTAGTTCTGATATCCCTAGTTCTGATATCCCTAGTACTGGTACCCCTAGTCCTGGTATCCCTAGTTCTGGTACACCTAGTTCTCGTACCCCTAGTTCTGGTATCCCTAGTTCTGATATCCCTAGTTCTGGTACCCCTAGTCCTGGTATCCCTAGTTCTGATATCCCTAGTTCTGATATCCCTAGTTCTGGTAAGCCTAGTTCTGGTACCCCTAGTTCTGATATCCCTAGTCCTGGTATCCCAAGTTCTGGTACCCCTAGTTCTGGTACCCCTCGTTCTGATATCCCTAGTTCTGATATCCCTAGTTCTGATATCCCTAGTTCTTGTACCCCTAGTTCTGGTAACCCTAGTTCTGGTACCGCTAGTTCCGATATCCCTAGTTCTGATATCCCTAGTTCTGATATCCCTAGTCCTGGTACCCCTAGTTCTGGTACCCCTAGTTCTGGTATCCCTAGTTCTGATATCCCTAGTCGTGGTACCCCTAGTTCTGGTACCCCTAGTTCTGATATCCCTAGTTCTGGTACCCCTAGTTCTGATATCCCTAGTCCTGGTATCACTAGTTCTGATATCCCTAGTCCTGGTATCCCTAGTTCTGGTATCCCTGGTTCTGATATCCCTAGTTCTGGTATCCCTTGTTCTGATATCCCTAGTTTTGCTATCCCTAGTCCTGGTATCCATAGTTCTGATATCCCTCGTTCTGGTATCCCTAGTTCTGGTACCCCTAGTCCTGGTATCCCTAGTTCTGGTATCCCTAGTTCTGGTATCCCTAGTTCTGATATCCCTAGCCCTGGTATCCCTAGTTCTGATACCCCTAGTTCTGGTATCCCTAGTTCTGGTACCCCTAGTCCTGGTGTCCCAATTCTGGTACCCTTGGTTCTGGTATCCCTAGTTCTGATATCCCCAGTTCTGGTATCCCTAGTTCGGGTACCCCAAGTCCTGGTATCCCTAGTTCTGATATCCCTAGTTCTGGTATCCCTAGTTCTGGTATCCCTAGTTCTGGTATCTCTAGTTCTGGTATCCCTAGTTCTGTTATTCCTAGTTCTGGTATCCCTAGTTCTGGTATCCCTAGTTCTGATATCCCTAGTTCTGATATCCCTAGTTCTGGTACCCATAGTCCTGGTATCCCTAGTTCTGGTACACCGAGTTCTCGTACCCCTAGTTCTGGTATCCCTAGTTCTGATATCCCTAGTTCTGGTACCCCGAGTCCTGGTATCCCTAGTTCTGATATCCCTAGTTCTGATATCCCTAGTTCTGGTATCCCTAGTTCTGGTACCCCTAGTTCTGATATCCCTAGTCCTGGTATCACTAGTTCTGGTACCCCTAGTTCTGGTACCCCTAGTTCTGATATCCCTAGTTCTGATATCCCTAGTTCTGATATCCCTAGTCCTGGTACCCCTAATTCTGGTACCCCTAGTTCTGGTATCCCTAGTTCTGATATCCCTAGTCGTGGTACCCCTAGTTCTGGTATCCCTAGTTCTGATATCCCTAGTTCTGGTACCCCTAGTTCTGATATCCCTAGTCCTGGTATCACTAGTTCTGATATCCCTAGTCCTGGTATCCCTAGTTCTGGTATCCCTGGTTCTGATATCCCTAGTTCTGGTATCCCTATTTCTGATATCCCTAGTTCTGGTACCCCTAGGTCTGGTATCCCTAGTTCTGATATCCCTAGTCCTGGTATCCCTAGTTCTGATATCCCTAGTCCTGGTATCCCTAGTTCTGGTACCCCTAGCCCTGGTGTCCCAATTCAGGTACCCCTAGTTCTGGTATCGCTAGTTCTGATATCCCTAGTTCTGGTATCCCTAGTTCTGGTACCCCTAGTCCTGGTATCCCTAGTTCTGATATCCCTAGTTCTGGTATCCCTAGTTCTGGTATCCCTAGTTCTGGTATCTCTAGTTCTGGTATCCCGAGTTCTGGTATTCCTAGTTCTGGTATCCCTAGTTCTGGTATCCCTAGTTCTGATATCCCTAGTTCTGATATCCCTAGTTCTGGTACCCATAGTCCTGGTATCCCTAGTTCTGGTACACCTAGTTCTCGTACCCCTAGTTCTGGTATTCCTCGTTCTGATATCCCTAGTTCTGGTACCCCTAGTCCTGGTATACCTAGTTCTGATATCCCTAGTTCTGATATCCCTAGTTCTGGTATCCCTAGTTCTGGTACCCCTAGTTCTGATATCCCTAGTCCTGGTATCCCTAGTTCTGGTACCCCTAGTTCTGGTACCCCTAGTTCTGATATCCCTAGTTCTGATATCCCTAGTTCTTGTACCCCTAGTTCTGGTACCCCTAGTTCTGGTACCCCTAGTTCTGATATCCCTAGTTCTGATATCCCTAGTTCTGATATCCCTAGTCCTGGTACCCCTAGTTCTGGTACCCCTAGTTCTGGTATCCCTAGTTCTGATATCCCTAGTCGTGGTACCCCTAGTTCTGGTACCCCTAGTTCTGATATCCCTAGTTCTGGTAGCCCTAGTTCTGATATCCCGAGTCCTGGTATCACTAGTTCTGATATCCCTAGTCCTGGTATCCCTAGTTCTGGTACCCCTAGTTCTGGTATCCCTAGTTCTGATATCCCTAGTCGTGGTACCCCTAGTTCTGGTACCCCTAGTTCTGAAATCCCTAGTTCTGGTAGCCCTAGTTCTGATATCCCTAGTCCTGGTATCCCTAGTTCTGATATCCCTAGTCCTGGTATCCCTAGTTCTTGTATCCCTTGTTCTGGTATCCGTAGTTCTGGTATCCCTTGTTCTGATATCCCTAGTTTTGGTATCCCTAGTCCTGATATCCCTAGTTCTGATACCCCTAGTTCTGGCATCCCTAGTTCTGGTACCCCTAGTCCTGGTATCCCTAGTTCTGGTATCCCTAGTTCTGGTATCCCTAGTTCTGATATCCCTAGTCCTGGTATCCCTAGTTCTGATATCCCTAGTTCTGGTATCCCTAGTTCTGGTACCCCTAGTCCTGGTGTCCCAATTCTGGTACCCCTAGTTCTGGTATCCCTAGTTCTGATATCCCTAGTTCTGGTATCCCTAGTTCTGGTACCCCGAGTCCTGGTATCCCTAGTTCTGTTATCCCTAGTTCTTGTATCCCTAGTTCTGATATCCCTAGTTCTGGTACCCCAGTTCTGGTATACCTAGTTCTGGTATCCCTAGTTCTGGTACCCCTAGTTCTGGTACCCCTAGTCCTGGTATCCCTAGTTCTGGTATCCCTAGTTCTGGTATCCCTAGTTCTGATATCCCTAGTTCTGATATCCCTAGTTCTGGTATTCCTAGTTCGGGTATCCCTAGTTCTGGTATCCCTAGTTCTGGTATCCCTAGTTTTGGTATCCCTAGTTCTGGTATCCCTAGTTCTGGTATCCCTAGTCCTTGTATCCCTAGTTCTGATATCCCTAGTCCTGGTATCCCTAGTTCTTGTATCCCTTGTTCTGATATCCCTAGTTCTGGTATCCCTTGTTCTGATATCCCTAGTTTTGGTATCCCTAGACCTGGTATCCCTAGTTCTGATACCCCTAGTTCTGGTATCGCTAGTTCTGGTACCCCTAGTCCTGGTATCCCTAGTTCTGGTATCCCTAGTTCTGGTATCCCTAGTTCTGATATCCCTAGTCCTGGTATCCCTAGTTCTGATATCCCAAGTTCTGGCATCCCTAGTTCTGGTACCCCTAGTCCTGGTGTCACAATTCTGGTACCCCTAGTTCTGGTATCCCTAGTTCTGATATCCCTAGTTCTGCTATCCCTAGTTCTGGTATCCCTAGTCCTGGTATCCCTAGTTCTGGTATCCCTAGTTCTGATATCCCTAGTTCTGATATCACTAGTTCTGGTATTCCTAGTTCGGGTATCCCTAGTTCTGGTATCCCTAGTTCTGGTATCCCTAGTTTTGGTATCCCTAGTTCTGGTATCCCTAGTTCTGGTATCCCTAGTCCTTGTATCCCTAGTTCTGATATCCCTAGTCCTGGTATCCCTAGTTCTTGTATCCCTTGTTCTGATATCCCTAGTTCTGGTATCCCTTGTTCTGATATCCCTAGTTTTGGTATCCCTAGTCCTGGTATCCCTAGTTCTGATACCCCTAGTTCTGGTATCGCTAGTTCTGGTACCCCTAGTCCTGGTATCCCTAGTTCTGGTATCCCTAGTTCTGGTATCCCTAGTTCTGATATCCCTAGTCCTGGTATCCCTAGTTCTGATATCCCAAGTTCTGGTATCCCTAGTTCTGGTACCCCTAGTCATGGTGTCACAATTCTGGTACCCCTAGTTCTGGTATCCCTAGTTCTGATATCCCTAGTTCTGGTATCCCTAGTTCTGGCACCCCGAGTCCTGGTATCCCTAGTTCTGATATCCCTAGTTCTGGTATCCCTAGTTCTGATATCCCTAGTTCTGGTACCCCAGTTCTGGTATACCTAGTTCTGATACCCCTAGTTCTGGTATACCTAGTTCTGATACCCCTAGTTCTGGTACCCCTAGTTCTGGTACCCCTAGTCCTGGTATCCCTAGTTTTGATACCCCTAGTTCTGATATCCCTAGTTCTGGTACCCCAAGTCCTGGTATCCCTAGTTCTGATATCCCTAGTTCTGGTATCCCTAGTTCTGATATCCCTAGTTCTGGTACCCCTAGTTCTGGTACCCCTAGTTCTGATATCCCTAGTTCTGGTACCCCTAGTTCTGATATCCCTAGTCCTGGTATCCCTAGTTCTGATATCCCTAGTTCTGGTACCCCTAGGTCTGGTATCCCTAGTTCTGATATCCCTAGTCCTGATATCCCTCGTTCTTGTATCCCTTGTTCTGATATCCCTAGTTCTGGTATCCCTTGTCCTGATATCCCTAGTTTTGGTATCCCTAGTCCTGGTATCCCTAGTTCTGATACCGCTAGTTCTGGTATCCCTAGTTCTGGTACCCCTAGTCCTGGTATCCCTAGTTCTGGTATCCCTAGTTCTGGTATCCCTAGTTCTGATATCCCTAGTCCTGGTATCCCTAGTTCGGATATCCCTAGCTCTGGTATCCCTAGTTCTGGTACCCCTAGTCCTGGTGTCCCAATTCTGGTACCCCTAGTTCTGGTATCCCTAGTTCTGATATCCCTAGTTCTGGTATCCCTAGTTCTGATATCCCTAGTTCTGGTACCCCAGTTCTGGTATACCTAGTTCTGATATCCCTAGTTCTGGTACCCCTAGTTCTGGTACCCCTAGTCCTGGTATCCCTAGTTTTGGTACCCCTAGTTCTGATATCCCTAGTTCTGATATCCCTAGTTCTGGTATCCCTAGTTCTGGTATCCCTAGTTCTGGTACCCCTAGTTCTGGTATCCCTAGTTCTGGTACCCCTAGTTCTGGTATCCCTAGTTCTGGTATCCCTAGTTCTGGTATCCCTAGTTCTGGTATCCCTAGTTCTGGTACCCCGAGTTCTGGTATCCCTAGTTCTGGTACCCCTAGTTCTGGTATCCCTAGTTCTGATATCCCTAGTCCTGGTATCCCTAGTTCGGATATCCCTAGTTCTGGTATCCCTAGTTCTGGTACCCCTAGTCCTGGTGTCCCAATTCTGGTACCCCTAGTTCTGGTATCCCTAGTTCTGATATCCCTAGTTCTGGTATCCCTAGTTCTGATATCCCTAGTTCTGGTACCCCAGTTCTGGTATACCTAGTTCTGATATCCCTAGTTCTGTTACCCCTAGTTCTGGTACCCCTAGTCCTGGTATCCCTAGTTTTGGTACCCCTAGTTCTGATATCCCTAGTTCTGATATCCCTAGTTCTGATATCCCTAGTTCTGGTATCCCTAGTTCTGGTACCCCTAGTTCTGGTATCCCTAGTTCTGGTACCCCTAGTTCTGGTATCCCTAGTTCTGGTACCCCTAGTTCTGATATCCCTAGTTCTGGTATCCCTAGTTCTGGTATCCCTAGTTCTGGTATCCCTAGTTCTGGTACCCCGAGTTCTGGTATCCCTAGTTCTGGTACCCCTAGTTCTGGTATCCCGAGTTCTGTTACCCCTAGTTCTGTTACCCCTAGTTCTGGTATCCCTAGGTCTGGTATCTCTAGTTCTGGTATCCCTAGTCCTGGTATCCCTAGTTCTGGTATCCCTAGTTCTGATATCCCTAGTTCTGATATCCCTAGTTCTGGTATCCCGAGTTCGGGCATCCCTAGTTCTGGTATCCCTAGTTCTGGTACCCCTAGTTTTGGTATCCCTAGTTCTGGTATCCCTAGTTCTTGTATCCCTAGTTCTGATATCCCTATGTCTGGTATCCCTAGTTCTGGTATCTCTAGTTCTGGTATCCCTAGTTCTGGTATCCCTAGTTCTGGTATCCCTAGTTCTGATAGCCCTAGTTCTGATATCCCTAGTTCTGGTATCCCTAGTTCTGATATCCCTATTTCTGATATCCCTAGTTCTGGTATCCCTAGTCCTGTTATCCCTAGTTCTGATATCCCTAGTTCTGATATCCCTAGTCCTGTTATCCCTAGTTCTGATATCCCTAATTCTGGTATCCCTAGTCCTGTTATCCCTAGTTCTGATATCCCTAGTTCTGATATCCCTAGTTCTGGTATCCCTAGTCCTATTATCCCTAGTTCTGATATCCCTAATTCTGGTATCCCTAGTCCTGTTATCCCTAGTTCTGATATCCCTAGTTCTGATATCCCTAGTTCTGCTATCCCTTGTCCTGTTATCCCTAGTTCTGATATCCCTAGTTCTGATATCCCTAGTTCTGATATCCCTTGTTCTGGTATCCCTAGTCGTGTTATCCCTAGTTCTGATATCCCTAGTTCTGATATCCCTAGTTCTGATATCCCTAGCTCTGGTATCTCCAGTTCTGGTATCCCTAGTTCTGGAATGCCTAGTTCTGGTATCCATGGTTCTGGTACCCCTAGTTCTGGTATCCCTAGTTCTGGTACCCCTAGTTCTGATATCCCTAGTTCTGGTACCCCTAGTTCTGGTATCCCTAGTTCTGTTATCCCTAGTTCTGGTATCCCTAGTTCTGGTATCCCTAGTTCTGGTATCCCTAGTTCTGGTACCCCTAGTTCTGATATCCCTAGTTCTGGTACCCCTAGTTCTGATAACCCTAGTTCTGGTATCCCTAGTTCTGGTACCCCTAGTTCTGGTATCCCTAGTTCTGGTACCCCTAGTTCTGATATCCCTAGTTCTGGTACCCCTAGTTCTGATATCCCTAGTTCTGATATCCTTAGTTCTGGTACCCCTAGTTCTGGTATCCCTAGTTCTGGTATCCCTAGTTCTGATATCCCTAGTTCTGGTATCCCTAGTTCTGGTACCCATAGTTCTGATATCCCTAGTTCTGGTACCCCTAGTTCTGGTACCCCTAGTTCTGGTATGCCTAGTTCTGATATCCCTAGTTCTGGTATCCCTAGTTCTGGTACCCCTAGTTCTGATATCCCTAGTTCTGGTACCCCTAGTTCTGGTATCCCTAGTTCTGATATCCCTAGTTCTGGTACCCCTAGTCCTGGTATTCCTAGTTCTGATATCCCTAGTTCTGATATCCCTAGTTCTGGTATGCCTAGTTCTGGTACCCCTAGTTCTGATATCCCTAGTCCTGGTATCCCTAGTTCTGGTACCCCTAGTTCTGGTACCCCTAGTTCTGATATCCCTAGTTCTGATATCCCTAGTTCTTGTACCCCTAGTTCTGGTAACCCTAGTTCTGGTACCCCTAGTTCCGATATCCCTAGTTCTGATATCCCTAGTTCTGATATCCCTAGTCCTGGTACCCCTAGTTCTGGTACCCCTAGTTCTGGTATCCCTAGTTCTGATATCCCTAGTCGTGGTACCCCGAGTTCTGGTACCCCTAGTTCTGATATCCCTAGTTCTGGTACCCCTAGTTCTGATATCCCTAGTCCTGGTATCACTAGTTCTGATATCCCTAGTCCTGGTATCCCTAGTTCTGGTATCCCTGGTTCTGATATCCCTAGTTCTGGTATCCCTTGCTCTGATATCCCTAGTTTTGCTATCCCTAGTCCTGGTATCCATAGTTCTGATATCCCTAGTTCTGGTATCCCTAGTTCTGGTACCCCTAGTCCTGGTATCCCTAGTTCTGGTATCCCTCGTTCTGGTATCCCTAGTTCTGATATCCCTAGCCCTGGTATCCCTAGTTCTGATACCCCTAGTTCTGGTATCCCTAGTTCTGGTACCCCTAGTCCTGGTGTCCCAATTCTGGTACCCTTGGTTCTGGTATCCCTAGTTCTGATATCCCCAGTTCTGGTATCCCTAGTTCGCGTACCCCTAGTCCTGGTATCCCTAGTTCTGATATCCCTAGTTCTGGTATCCCTAGTTCTGGTATCCCTAGTTCTGGTATCTCTAGTTCTGGTATCCCTAGTTCTGGTATTCCTAGTTCTGGTATCCCTCGTTCTGGTATCCCTAGTTCTGATATCCCTAGTTCTGATATCCCTAGTTCTGGTACCCATAGTCCTGGTATCCCTAGTTCTGGTACACCTAGTTCTCGTACCCCTAGTTCTGGTATCCCTAGTTCTGATATCCCTAGTTCTGGTACCCCTAGTCCTGGTATCCCTAGTTCTGATATCCCTAGTTCTGATATCGCTAGTTCTGGTATCCCTAGTTCTGGTACCCCTAGTTCTGATATCCCTAGTCCTGGTATCCCTAGTTCTGGTACCCCTAGTTCTGGTACCCCTAGTTCTGGTATCCCTAGTTCTGGTACCCCTAGTTCTGATATCCCTAGTTCTGGTATCCCTAGTTCTGATATCCCTAGTTCTGGTACCCCTAGTTCTGATATCCCTAGTCCTGGTATCACTAGTTCTGATATCCCTAGTCCTGGTATCCCTAGTTCTGGTATCCCTGGTTCTGATATCCCTAGTTCTGGTATCCCTATTTCTGATATCCCTAGTTCTGGTACCCCTAGGTCTGGTATCCCTAGTTCTGATATCCCTAGTCCTGGTATCCCTAGTTCTGATATCCCTAGTCCTGGTATCCCTAGTTCTGGTACCCCTAGCCCTGGTGTCCCAATTCAGGTACCCATAGTTCTGGTATCCCTAGTTCTGATATCCCTAGTTCTGGTATCCCTAGTTCTGGTACCCCTAGTCCTGGTATCCCTAGTTCTGATATCCCTAGTTCTGGTATCCCTAGTTCTGGTATCCCTAGTTCTGGTATCCCTAGTTCTGGTATTCCTAGTTCTGGTATTCCTAGTTCTGGTATCCCTAGTTCTGATATCCCTAGTTCTGATATCCCTAGTTCTGGTACCCATAGTCCTGGTATCCCTAGTTCTGGTACACCTAGTTCTCGTACCCCTAGTTCTGGTATCCCTAGTTCTGATATCCCTAGTTCTGGTACCCCTAGTCCTGGTATCCCTAGTTCTGATATCCCTAGTTCTGATATCCCTAGTTCTGGTATGCCTAGTTCTGGTACCCCTAGTTCTGATATCCCTAGTCCTGGTATCCCTAGTTCTGGTACCCCTAGTTCTGGTACCCCTAGTTCTGATATCCCTAGTTCTGATATCCCTAGTTCTGATATCCCTAGTTCTTGTACCCCTAGTTCTGGTACCCCTAGTTCTGGTACCCCTAGTTCTGATATCCCTAGTTCTGATATCCCTAGTTCTGATATCCCTAGTCCTGGTACCCCTAGTTCTGGTACCCCTAGTTCTGGTATCCCTAGTTCTGATATCCCTAGTCGTGGTACCCCTAGTTCTGGTACCCCTAGTTCTGATATCCCTAGTTCTGGTACCCCTAGTTCTGATATCCCTAGTCCTGGTATCACTAGTTCTGATATCCCTAGTCCTGGTATCCCTAGTTCTGGTATCCCTGGTTCTGATATCCCTAGTTCTGGTATCCTTAGTTCTGATATCCCTAGTTCTGGTACCCCTAGGTCTGGTATCCTTAGTTCTGATATCCCTAGTCCTGGTATCCCTAGTTCTGATATCCCTAGTCCTGGTATCCCTAGTTCTTGTATCCCTTGTTCTGGTATCCCTAGTTCTGGTATCCCTTGTTCTGATATCCCTAGTTTTGGTATCCCTAGTCCTGGTATCCCTAGTTCTGATACCCCTAGTTCTGGCATCCCTAGTTCTGGTACCCCTAGTCCTGGTATCCCTAGTTCTGGTATCCCTAGTTCTGGTATCCCTAGTTCTGATATCCCTAGTCCTGGTATCCCTAGTTCTGATATCCCTAGTTCTGGTATCCCTAGTTCTGGTACCCCTAGTCCTGGTGTCCCAATTCTGGTACCCCTAGTTCTGGTATCCCTAGTTCTGATATCCATAGTTCTGGTATCCCTAGTTCTGGTACCCCGAGTCCTGGTATCCCTAGTTCTGTTATCCCTAGTTCTGGTATCCCTAGTTCTGATATCCCTAGTTCTGGTACCCCAGTTCTGGTATACCTAGTTCTGGTATCCCTAGTTCTGGTACCCCTAGTTCTGGTACCCCTAGTCCTGGTATCCCTAGTTTTGGTACCCCTAGTTCTGATATCCCTAGTTCTGGTACCCCTAGTCCTGGTATCCCTAGTTCTGGTATCCCTAGTTCTGGTATCCCTAGTTCTGGTACCCCTAGTTCTGGTATCCCTAGTTCTGGTACCCCTAGTTCTGTTACCCCTAGTTCTGATATCCCTAGTTCTGCTATCCCTAGTTCTGGTATCCCTAGTCCTGGTATCCCTAGTTCTGGTATCCCTAGTTCTGATATCCCTAGTTCTGATATCCCTAGTTCTGGTATCCCTAGTTCGGGTATCCCTAGTTCTGGTATCCCTAGTTCTGGTATCCCTAGTTCTGGTATCCCTAGTTCTGGTACCCCTAGTTCTGGTATCCCTAGTTCTGGTACCCCTAGTTCTGGTATCCCTAGTTCTGGTATCCCTAGTTCTGGTATCCCTAGTTCTGGTATCCCTAGTTCTGGTACCCCGAGTTCTGGTATCCCTAGTTCTGGTACCCCTAGTTCTGGTATCCCTAGTTCTGATATCCCTAGTCCTGGTATCCCTAGTTCGGATATCCCTAGTTCTGGTATCCCTAGTTCTGGTACCCCTAGTCCTGGTGTCCCAATTCTGGTACCCCTAGTTCTGGTATCCCTAGTTCTGATATCCCTAGTTCTGGTATCCCTAGTTCTGATATCCCTAGTTCTGGTACCCCAGTTCTGGTATACCTAGTTCTGATATCCCTAGTTCTGTTACCCCTAGTTCTGGTACCCCTAGTCCTGGTATCCCTAGTTTTGGTACCCCTAGTTCTGATATCCCTAGTTCTGATATCCCTAGTTCTGATATCCCTAGTTCTGGTATCCCTAGTTCTGGTACCCCTAGTTCTGGTATCCCTAGTTCTGGTACCCCTAGTTCTGGTATCCCTAGTTCTGGTACCCCTAGTTCTGATATCCCTAGTTCTGGTATCCCTAGTTCTGGTATCCCTAGTTCTGGTATCCCTAGTTCTGGTACCCCGAGTTCTGGTATCCCTAGTTCTGGTACCCCTAGTTCTGGTATCCCGAGTTCTGTTACCCCTAGTTCTGGTATCCCTAGGTCTGGTATCTCTAGTTCTGGTATCCCTAGTCCTGGTATCCCTAGTTCTGGTATCCCTAGTTCTGATATCCCTAGTTCTGATATCCCTAGTTCTGGTATCCCGAGTTCGGGCATCCCTAGTTCTGGTATCCCTAGTTCTGGTACCCCTAGTTTTGGTATCCCTAGTTCTGGTATCCCTAGTTCTTGTATCCCTAGTTCTGATATCCCTATGTCTGGTATCCCTAGTTCTGGTATCTCTAGTTCTGGTATCCCTAGTTCTGGTATCCCTAGTTCTGGTATCCCTAGTTCTGATAGCCCTAGTTCTGATATCCCTAGTTCTGGTATCCCTAGTTCTGATATCCCTATTTCTGATATCCCTAGTTCTGGTATCCCTAGTCCTGTTATCCCTAGTTCTGATATCCCTAGTTCTGATATCCCTAGTCCTGTTATCCCTAGTTCTGATATCCCTAATTCTGGTATCCCTAGTCCTGTTATCCCTAGTTCTGATATCCCTAGTTCTGATATCCCTAGTTCTGGTATCCCTAGTCCTATTATCCCTAGTTCTGATATCCCTAATTCTGGTATCCCTAGTCCTGTTATCCCTAGTTCTGATATCCCTAGTTCTGATATCCCTAGTTCTGCTATCCCTTGTCCTGTTATCCCTAGTTCTGATATCCCTAGTTCTGATATCCCTAGTTCTGATATCCCTTGTTCTGGTATCCCTAGTCGTGTTATCCCTAGTTCTGATATCCCTAGTTCTGATATCCCTAGTTCTGATATCCCTAGCTCTGGTATCTCCAGTTCTGGTATCCCTAGTTCTGGAATGCCTAGTTCTGGTATCCATGGTTCTGGTACCCCTAGTTCTGGTATCCCTAGTTCTGGTACCCCTAGTTCTGATATCCCTAGTTCTGGTACCCCTAGTTCTGGTATCCCTAGTTCTGTTATCCCTAGTTCTGGTATCCCTAGTTCTGGTATCCCTAGTTCTGGTATCCCTAGTTCTGGTACCCCTAGTTCTGATATCCCTAGTTCTGGTACCCCTAGTTCTGATAACCCTAGTTCTGGTATCCCTAGTTCTGGTACCCCTAGTTCTGGTATCCCTAGTTCTGGTACCCCTAGTTCTGATATCCCTAGTTCTGGTACCCCTAGTTCTAATATCCCTAGTTCTGATATCCTTAGTTCTGGTACCCCTAGTTCTGGTATCCCTAGTTCTGGTATCCCTAGTTCTGATATCCCTAGTTCTGGTATCCCTAGTTCTGGTACCCATAGTTCTGATATCCCTAGTTCTGGTACCCCTAGTTCTGGTACCCCTAGTTCTGGTATGCCTAGTTCTGATATCCCTAGTTCTGGTATCCCTAGTTCTGGTACCCCTAGTTCTGATATCCCTAGTTCTGGTACCCCTAGTTCTGGTATCCCTAGTTCTGATATCCCTAGTTCTGGTACCCCTAGTCCTGGTATTCCTAGTTCTGATATCCCTAGTTCTGATATCCCTAGTTCTGGTATGCCTAGTTCTGGTACCCCTAGTTCTGATATCCCTAGTCCTGGTATCCCTAGTTCTGGTACCCCTAGTTCTGGTACCCCTAGTTCTGATATCCCTAGTTCTGATATCCCTAGTTCTTGTACCCCTAGTTCTGGTAACCCTAGTTCTGGTACCCCTAGTTCCGATATCCCTAGTTCTGATATCCCTAGTTCTGATATCCCTAGTCCTGGTACCCCTAGTTCTGGTACCCCTAGTTCTGGTATCCCTAGTTCTGATATCCCTAGTCGTGGTACCCCGAGTTCTGGTACCCCTAGTTCTGATATCCCTAGTTCTGGTACCCCTAGTTCTGATATCCCTAGTCCTGGTATCACTAGTTCTGATATCCCTAGTCCTGGTATCCCTAGTTCTGGTATCCCTGGTTCTGATATCCCTAGTTCTGGTATCCCTTGCTCTGATATCCCTAGTTTTGCTATCCCTAGTCCTGGTATCCATAGTTCTGATATCCCTAGTTCTGGTATCCCTAGTTCTGGTACCCCTAGTCCTGGTATCCCTAGTTCTGGTATCCCTCGTTCTGGTATCCCTAGTTCTGATATCCCTAGCCCTGGTATCCCTAGTTCTGATACCCCTAGTTCTGGTATCCCTAGTTCTGGTACCCCTAGTCCTGGTGTCCCAATTCTGGTACCCTTGGTTCTGGTATCCCTAGTTCTGATATCCCCAGTTCTGGTATCCCTAGTTCGCGTACCCCTAGTCCTGGTATCCCTAGTTCTGATATCCCTAGTTCTGGTATCCCTAGTTCTGGTATCCCTAGTTCTGGTATCTCTAGTTCTGGTATCCCTAGTTCTGGTATTCCTAGTTCTGGTATCCCTCGTTCTGGTATCCCTAGTTCTGATATCCCTAGTTCTGATATCCCTAGTTCTGGTACCCATAGTCCTGGTATCCCTAGTTCTGGTACACCTAGTTCTCGTACCCCTAGTTCTGGTATCCCTAGTTCTGATATCCCTAGTTCTGGTACCCCTAGTCCTGGTATCCCTAGTTCTGATATCCCTAGTTCTGATATCGCTAGTTCTGGTATCCCTAGTTCTGGTACCCCTAGTTCTGATATCCCTAGTCCTGGTATCCCTAGTTCTGGTACCCCTAGTTCTGGTACCCCTAGTTCTGATATCCCTAGTTCTGATATCCCTAGTTCTGATATCCCTAGTTCTTGTACCCCTCGTTCTGGTACCCCTAGTTCTGGTACCCCTAGTTCTGATATCCCTAGTTCTGATATCCCTAGTTCTGATATCCCTAGTCCTGGTACCCCTAATTCTGGTACCCCTAGTTCTGGTATCCCTAGTTCTGATATCCCTAGTCGTGGTACCCCTAGTTCTGGTATCCCTAGTTCTGATATCCCTAGTTCTGGTACCCCTAGTTCTGATATCCCTAGTCCTGGTATCACTAGTTCTGATATCCCTAGTCCTGGTATCCCTAGTTCTGGTATCCCTGGTTCTGATATCCCTAGTTCTGGTATCCCTATTTCTGATATCCCTAGTTCTGGTACCCCTAGGTCTGGTATCCCTAGTTCTGATATCCCTAGTCCTGGTATCCCTAGTTCTGATATCCCTAGTCCTGGTATCCCTAGTTCTGGTACCCCTAGCCCTGGTGTCCCAATTCAGGTACCCATAGTTCTGGTATCCCTAGTTCTGATATCCCTAGTTCTGGTATCCCTAGTTCTGGTACCCCTAGTCCTGGTATCCCTAGTTCTGATATCCCTAGTTCTGGTATCCCTAGTTCTGGTATCCCTAGTTCTGGTATCCCTAGTTCTGGTATTCCTAGTTCTGGTATTCCTAGTTCTGGTATCCCTAGTTCTGATATCCCTAGTTCTGATATCCCTAGTTCTGGTACCCATAGTCCTGGTATCCCTAGTTCTGGTACACCTAGTTCTCGTACCCCTAGTTCTGGTATCCCTAGTTCTGATATCCCTAGTTCTGGTACCCCTAGTCCTGGTATCCCTAGTTCTGATATCCCTAGTTCTGATATCCCTAGTTCTGGTATGCCTAGTTCTGGTACCCCTAGTTCTGATATCCCTAGTCCTGGTATCCCTAGTTCTGGTACCCCTAGTTCTGGTACCCCTAGTTCTGATATCCCTAGTTCTGATATCCCTAGTTCTGATATCCCTAGTTCTTGTACCCCTAGTTCTGGTACCCCTAGTTCTGGTACCCCTAGTTCTGATATCCCTAGTTCTGATATCCCTAGTTCTGATATCCCTAGTCCTGGTACCCCTAGTTCTGGTACCCCTAGTTCTGGTATCCCTAGTTCTGATATCCCTAGTCGTGGTACCCCTAGTTCTGGTACCCCTAGTTCTGATATCCCTAGTTCTGGTACCCCTAGTTCTGATATCCCTAGTCCTGGTATCACTAGTTCTGATATCCCTAGTCCTGGTATCCCTAGTTCTGGTATCCCTGGTTCTGATATCCCTAGTTCTGGTATCCCTAGTTCTGATATCCCTAGTTCTGGTACCCCTAGGTCTGGTATCCTTAGTTCTGATATCCCTAGTCCTGGTATCCCTAGTTCTGATATCCCTAGTCCTGGTATCCCTAGTTCTTGTATCCCTTGTTCTGGTATCCCTAGTTCTGGTATCCCTTGTTCTGATATCCCTAGTTTTGGTATCCCTAGTCCTGGTATCCCTAGTTCTGATACCCCTAGTTCTGGCATCCCTAGTTCTGGTACCCCTAGTCCTGGTATCCCTAGTTCTGGTATCCCTAGTTCTGGTATCCCTAGTTCTGATATCCCTAGTCCTGGTATCCCTAGTTCTGATATCCCTAGTTCTGGTATCCCTAGTTCTGGTACCCCTAGTCCTGGTGTCCCAATTCTGGTACCCCTAGTTCTGGTATCCCTAGTTCTGATATCCATAGTTCTGGTATCCCTAGTTCTGGTACCCCGAGTCCTGGTATCCCTAGTTCTGTTATCCCTAGTTCTGGTATCCCTAGTTCTGATATCCCTAGTTCTGGTACCCCAGTTCTGGTATACCTAGTTCTGGTATCCCTAGTTCTGGTACCCCTAGTTCTGGTACCCCTAGTCCTGGTATCCCTAGTTTTGGTACCCCTAGTTCTGATATCCCTAGTTCTGGTACCCCTAGTCCTGGTATCCCTAGTTCTGGTATCCCTAGTTCTGGTATCCCTAGTTCTGGTACCCCTAGTTCTGGTATCCCTAGTTCTGGTACCCCTAGTTCTGTTACCCCTAGTTCTGATATCCCTAGTTCTGCTATCCCTAGTTCTGGTATCCCTAGTCCTGGTATCCCTAGTTCTGGTATCCCTAGTTCTGATATCCCTAGTTCTGATATCCCTAGTTCTGGTATCCCTAGTTCGGGTATCCCTAGTTCTGGTATCCCTAGTTCTGGTATCCCTAGTTTTGGTATCCCTAGTTCTGGTATCCCTAGTTCTGGTATCCCTAGTTCTGATATCCCTATGTCTGGTATCCCTAGTTCTGGGATCTCTAGTTCTGGTATCCCTAGTTCTGGTATCTGTAGTTCTGGTATCCCTAGTTCTGGTATCCCTAGTTCTGGTATCCCTAGTTCTGATATCCCTAGTTCTGATATCCCTAGTTCTGGTACCCCTAGTTCTGATATCCCTAGTCCTGGTATCACTAGGTCTGATATCCCTAGTCCTGGTATCCCTAGTTCTGGTATCCCTGGTTCTGATATCCCTAGTTCTGGTATCCCTAGTTCTGATATCCCTAGTTCTGGTATCCCTAGGTCTGGTATCCCTCGTTCTGATATCCCTAGTCCTGGTATCCCTAGTTCTGATATCCCGCGTCCTGGTATCCCTAGTTCTTGTATCCCTTGTTCTGATATCCCTAGTTCTGGTATCCCTTGTTCTTATATCCCTAGTTTTGGTATCCCTAGGCCTGGTATCCCCAGTTCTGATACCCCTAGTTCTGGTATCCCTAGTTCTGGTACCCCTAGTCCTGGTATCCCTAGTTCTGGTATCCCTAGTTCTGGTATCCCGAGTTCTGGTACCCCTAGTTCTGATATCCCTAGTCCTGGTATCCCTAGTTCTGGTACCCCTAGTTCTGGTACCCCTAGTTCTGATATCCCTAGTTCTGATATCCCTAGTTCTGATATCCCTAGTTCTTGTACCCCTAGTTCTGGTACCCCTAGTTCTGGTACCCCTAGTTCTGATATCCCTAGTTCTGATACCCTAGTTCTGATATCCCTAGTCCTGGTACCCCTAGTTCTGGTACCCCTAGTTCTGGTATCCCTAGTTCTGATATCCCTAGTCGTGGTACCCCTAGTTCTGGTACCCCAGTTCTGATATCCCTAGTTCTGGTACCCCTAGTTCTGAAATCCCTAGTCCTGGTATCACTAGTTCTGATATCCCTAGTCCTGGTATCCCTAGTTCTGGTATCCCTGGTTCTGATATCCCTAGTTCTGGTATCCCTAGTTCTGATATCCCTAGTTCTGGTACCCCTAGGTCTGGTATCCCTAGTTCTGATATCCCTAGTCCTGGTATCCCTAGTTCTGATATCCCTAGTCCTGGTATCCCTAGTTCTTGTATCCCTTGTTCTGATATCCCTAGTTCTGGTATCCCTTGTTCTGATATCCCTAGTTTTGGTATCCCTAGTCCTGGTATCCCTAGTTCTGATATCCCTAGTTCTGGTATCCCTAGTCCTGGTATCCCTAGTTCTGGTACCCTTAGCCCTGGTGTCCCAATTCAGGTACCCCTAGTTCTGGTATCCCTAGTTCTGATATCCCTAGTTCTGGTATCCCTAGTTCTGGTACCCCTAGTCCTGGTATCCCTAGTTCTGATATCCCTAGTTCTGGTATCCCTAGTTCTGGTATCCCTAGTTCTGTTATCCCTAGTTCTGGTATCTCTAGTTCTGGTATCCCTAGTTCTGGTATTCCTAGTTCTGGTATCCCTAGTTCTGGTATCCCTAGTTCTGATATCCCTAGTTCTGATATCCCTAGTTCTGGTACCCATAGTCCTGGTATCCCTAGTTCTGGGATACCTAGTTCTCGTACCCCTAGTTCTGGTATCCCTAGTTCTGATATCCCTAGTTCTGGTACCCCAAGTCCTGGTATCCCTAGTTCTGATATCCCTAGTTCTGATATCCCTAGTTCTGGTATCCCTAGTTCTGGTACCCCTAGTTCTGATATCCCTAGTCCTGGTATCCCTAGTTCTGGTACCCCTAGTTCTGGTACCCCTAGTTCTGATATCCCTAGTTCTGATATCCCTAGTTCTGATATCCCTAGTTCTTGTACCCCTAGTTCTGGTACCCCTAGTTCTGGTACCCCTAGTTCTGATATCCCTAGTTCTGATATCCCTAGTTCTGATATCCCTAGTCCTGGTACCCCTAGTTCTGGTACCCCTAGTTCTGGTATCCCTAGTTCTGATATCCCTAGTCGTGGTACCCCTAGTTCTGGTACCCCTAGTTCTGATATCCCTAGTTCTGGTACCCCTAGTTCTGATATCCCTAGTCCTGGTATCACTAGTTCTGATATCCCTAGTCCTGGTATCCCTAGTTCTGGTATCCCTGGTTCTGATATCCCTAGTTCTGGTATCCCTAGTTCTGATATCCCTAGTTCTGGTACCCCTAGGTCTGGTATCCCTAGTTCTGATATCCCTAGTCCTGGTATCCCTAGTTCTGATATCCCTAGTCCTGGTATCCCTAGTTCTTGTATCCCTTGTTCTGGTATCCCTAGTTCTGGTATCCCTTGTTCTGATATCCCTAGTTTTGGTATCCCTAGTCCTGGTATCCCTAGTTCTGATACCCCTAGTTCTGGCATCCCTAGTTCTGGTACCCCTAGTCCTGGTATCCCTAGTTCTGGTATCCCTAGTTCTGGTATCCCTAGTTCTGATATCCCTAGTCCTGGTATCCCTAGTTCTGATATCCCTAGTTCTGGTATCCCTAGTTCTGGTACCCCTAGTCCTGGTGTCCCAATTCTGGTACCCCTAGTTCTGGTATCCCTAGTTCTGATATCCCTAGTTCTGGTATCCCTAGTTCTGGTACCCCGAGTCCTGGTATCCCTAGTTCTGTTATCCCTAGTTCTGGTATCCCTAGTTCTGATATCCCTAGTTCTGGTACCCCAGTTCTGGTATACCTAGTTCTGGTATCCCTAGTTCTGGTACCCCTAGTTCTGGTACCCCTAGTCCTGGTATCCCTAGTTTTGGTACCCCTAGTTCTGATATCCCTAGTTCTGGTACCCCTAGTTCTGGTATCCCTAGTTCTGGTATCCCTAGTTCTGGTACCCCTAGTTCTGGTATCCCTAGTTCTGGTACCCCTAGTTCTGTTACCCCTAGTTCTGATATCCCTAGTTCTGCTATCCCTAGTTCTGGTATCCCTAGTCCTGGTATCCCTAGTTCTGGTATCCCTACTTCTGATATCCCTAGTTCTGATATCCCTAGTTCTGGTATCCCTAGTTCGGGTATCCCTAGTTCTGGTATCCCTAGTTCTGGTATCCCTAGTTTTGGTATCCCTAGTTCTGGTATCCCTAGTTCTGGTATCCCTAGTTCTGATATCCCTATGTCTGGTATCCCTAGTTCTGGTATCTCTAGTTCTGGTATCCCTAGTTCTGGTATCCCTATTTCTGGTATCCCTAGTTCTGGTATCCCTAGTTCTGATATCCCTAGTTCTGATATCCCTAGTTCTGGTATCCCTAGTTCTGATATCCCTAGTCGTGGTACCCCTAGTTCTGGTACCCCTAGTTCTGATATCCCTAGTTCTGGTACCCCTAGTTCTGATATCCCTAGTCCTGGTATCACTAGGTCTGATATCCCTAGTCCTGGTATCCCTAGTTCTGGTATCCCTGGTTCTGATATCCCTAGTTCTGGTATCCCTAGTTCTGATATCCCTAGTTCTGGTATCCCTAGGTCTGGTATCCCTCGTTCTGATATCCCTAGTCCTGGTATCCCTAGTTCTGATATCCCGCGTCCTGGTATCCCTAGTTCTTGTATCCCTTGTTCTGATATCCCTAGTTCTGGTATCCCTTGTTCTTATATCCCTAGTTTTGGTATCCCTAGGCCTGGTATCCCCAGTTCTGATACCCCTAGTTCTGGTATCCCTAGTTCTGGTACCCCTAGTCCTGGTATCCCTAGTTCTGGTATCCCTAGTTCTGGTATCCCTAGTTCTGTTATCCCTAGTCCTGGTATCCCTAGTTCTGATATCCCTAGTTCTGGTATCCCTAGTTCTGATATCCCTAGTTCTGGTATCCCTAGTTCTGGTACCCCGAGTCCTGGTAGCCCTAGTTCTGATATCCCTAGTTCTGGTATCCCTAGCTCTGATATCCCTAGTTCTGGTACCCCAGTTCTTGTATACCTAGTTCTGATATCCCTAGTTCTGGTACCACTAGTTCTGGTACCCCTAGTCCTG
This sequence comes from Somniosus microcephalus, assembly GCF_052327205.1. Taxonomy (NCBI): domain Eukaryota; kingdom Metazoa; phylum Chordata; class Chondrichthyes; order Squaliformes; family Somniosidae; genus Somniosus; species Somniosus microcephalus. Next base: position 11,079,354 of record NC_141006.1, on the reverse strand, counting down.
GTATCCCTAGTTTTGGTACCCCTAGTTCTGATATCCCTAGTTCTGGTACCCCTAGTTCTGATATCCCTAGTTCTGGTATCCCTAGTTCTGGTATCCCTAGTTCTGGTATCCCTAGTCCTGGTATCCCTAGTTCTGGTATCCCTAGTTCTGATATCCCTAGTTCTGATATCCCTAGTTCGGGTATCCCTAGTTCTGGTATCCCTAGTTCTGGTATCCCTAGTTCTGATATCCCTAGTTGTGGTATCCCTAGTTCTGGTATCTCTAGTTCTGGTATCCCTAGTTCTGGTATTCCTAGTTCTGGTATCCCTAGTTCTGATATCCCTAGTTCTGATATCCCTAGTTCTGATATCCCCAGTTCTGGTACCCCTAGTCCTGGCATCCCTAGTTCTGGTACCCCTAGTTCTCGTACCCCTAGCTCTGGTATCCCTAGTTCTGATATCCCTAGTTCTGGTACCCCTAGTCCTGGTATCCCTAGTTCTGATATCCCTAGTTCTGATATCCCTAGTTCTGGTATCCCGAGTTCTGGTACCCCTAGTTCTGATATCCCTAGTCCTGGTATCCCTAGTTCTGGTACCCCTAGTTCTGGTACCCCTAGTTCTGATATCCCTAGTTCTGATATCCCTAGTTCTGATATCCCTAGTTCTTGTACCCCTAGTTCTGGTACCCCTAGTTCTGGTACCCCTAGTTCTGATATCCCTAGTTCTGATATCCCTAGTTCTGATATCCCTAGTCCTGGTACCCCTAGTTCTGGTACCCCTAGTTCTGGTATCCCTAGTTCTGATATCCCTAGTCGTGGTACCCCTAGTTCTGGTACCCCTAGTTCTGATATCCCTAGTTCTGGTACCCCTAGTTCTGATATCCCTAGTCCTGGTATCACTAGTTCTGATATCCCTAGTCCTGGTATCCCTAGTTCTGGTATCCCTAGTTCTGGTATCCCTAGTTCTGATATCCCTAGTCCTGGTATCCCTAGTTCTGATATCCCTAGTTCTGGTATCCCTAGTTCTGGTACCCCTAGTCCTGGTGTCCCAATTCTGGTACCCCTAGTTCTGGTATCCCTAGTTCTGATATCCCTAGTTCTGGTATCCCTAGTTCTGGTACCCCGAGTCCTGGTATCCCTAGTTCTGTTATCCCTAGTTCTGGTATCCCTAGTTCTGATATCCCTAGTTCTGGTACCCCAGTTCTGGTATACCTAGTTCTGGTATCCCTAGTTCTGGTACCCCTAGTTCTGGTACCCCTAGTCCTGGTATCCCTAGTTTTGGTACCCCTAGTTCTGATATCCCTAGTTCTGGTACCCCTAGTTCTGGTATCCCTAGTTCTGGTATCCCTAGTTCTGGTACCCCTAGTTCTGGTATCCCTAGTTCTGGTACCCCTAGTTCTGTTACCCCTAGTTCTGATATCCCTAGTTCTGCTATCCCTAGTTCTGGTATCCCTAGTCCTGGTATCCCTAGTTCTGGTATCCCTACTTCTGATATCCCTAGTTCTGATATCCCTAGTTCTGGTATCCCTAGTTCGGGTATCCCTAGTTCTGGTATCCCTAGTTCTGGTATCCCTAGTTTTGGTATCCCTAGTTCTGGTATCCCTAGTTCTGGTATCCCTAGTTCTGATATCCCTATGTCTGGTATCCCTAGTTCTGGTATCTCTAGTTCTGGTATCCCTAGTTCTGGTATCCCTAGTTCTGGTATCCCTAGTTCTGGTATCCCTAGTTCTGATATCCCTAGTTCTGATATCCCTAGTTCTGGTATCCCTAGTTCTGATATCCCTAGTCGTGGTACCCCTAGTTCTGGTACCCCTAGTTCTGATATCCCTAGTTCTGGTACCCCTAGTTCTGATATCCCTAGTCCTGGTATCACTAGGTCTGATATCCCTAGTCCTGGTATCCCTAGTTCTGGTATCCCTGGTTCTGATATCCCTAGTTCTGGTATCCCTAGTTCTGATATCCCTAGTTCTGGTATCCCTAGGTCTGGTATCCCTCGTTCTGATATCCCTAGTCCTGGTATCCCTAGTTCTGATATCCCGCGTCCTGGTATCCCTAGTTCTGGTATCCCTAGTTCTTGTATCCCTTGTTCTGATATCCCTAGTTCTGGTATCCCTTGTTCTTATATCCCTAGTTTTGGTATCCCTAGGCCTGGTATCCCCAGTTCTGATACCCCTAGTTCTGGTATCCCTAGTTCTGGTACCCCTAGTCCTGGTATCCCTAGTTCTGGTATCCCTAGTTCTGGTATCCCTAGTTCTGATATCCCTAGTCCTGGTATCCCTAGTTCTGATATCCCTAGTTCTGGTATCCCTAGTTCTGATATCCCTAGTTCTGGTATCCCTAGTTCTGGTACCCCGAGTCCTGGTAGCCCTAGTTCTGATATCCCTAGTTCTGGTATCCCTAGCTCTGATATCCCTAGTTCTGGTACCCCAGTTCTTGTATACCTAGTTCTGATATCCCTAGTTCTGGTACCACTAGTTCTGGTACCCCTAGTCCTGGTATCCCTAGTTTTGGTACCCCTAGTTCTGATATCCCTAGTTCTGGTACCCCTAGTTCTGATATCCCTAGTTCTGGTATCCCTAGTTCTGGTATCCCTAGTTCTGGTATCCCTAGTCCTGGTATCCCTAGTTCTGGTATCCCTAGTTCTGATATCCCTAGTTCTGATATCCCTAGTTCGGGTATCCCTAGTTCTGGTATCCCTAGTTCTGGTATCCCTAGTTCTGATATCCCTAGTTGTGGTATCCCTAGTTCTGGTATCTCTAGTTCTGGTATCCCTAGTTCTGGTATTCCTAGTTCTGGTATCCCTAGTTCTGATATCCCTAGTTCTGATATCCCTAGTTCTGATATCCCCAGTTCTGGTACCCCTAGTCCTGGCATCCCTAGTTCTGGTACCCCTAGTTCTCGTACCCCTAGCTCTGGTATCCCTAGTTCTGATATCCCTAGTTCTGGTACCCCTAGTCCTGGTATCCCTAGTTCTGATATCCCTAGTTCTGATATCCCTAGTTCTGGTATCCCGAGTTCTGGTACCCCTAGTTCTGATATCCCTAGTCCTGGTATCCCTAGTTCTGGTACCCCTAGTTCTGGTACCCCTAGTTCTGATATCCCTAGTTCTGATATCCCTAGTTCTGGTATCCCTAGTTCTGATATCCCTAGTCGTGGTACCCCTAGTTCTGGTACCCCTAGTTCTGATATCCCTAGTTCTGGTACCCCTAGTTCTGATATCCCTAGTCCTGGTATCACTAGGTCTGATATCCCTAGTCCTGGTATCCCTAGTTCTGGTATCCCTGGTTCTGATATCCCTAGTTCTGGTATCCCTAGTTCTGATATCCCTAGTTCTGGTATCCCTAGGTCTGGTATCCCTCGTTCTGATATCCCTAGTCCTGGTATCCCTAGTTCTGATATCCCGCGTCCTGGTATCCCTAGTTCTTGTATCCCTTGTTCTGATATCCCTAGTTCTGGTATCCCTTGTTCTTATATCCCTAGTTTTGGTATCCCTAGGCCTGGTATCCCCAGTTCTGATACCCCTAGTTCTGGTATCCCTAGTTCTGGTACCCCTAGTCCTGGTATCCCTAGTTCTGGTATCCCTAGTTCTGGTATCCCTAGTTCTGATATCCCTAGTCCTGGTATCCCTAGTTCTGATATCCCTAGTTCTGGTATCCCTAGTTCTGATATCCCTAGTTCTGGTATCCCTAGTTCTGGTACCCCGAGTCCTGGTAGCCCTAGTTCTGATATCCCTAGTTCTGGTATCCCTAGCTCTGATATCCCTAGTTCTGGTACCCCAGTTCTTGTATACCTAGTTCTGATATCCCTAGTTCTGGTACCACTAGTTCTGGTACCCCTAGTCCTGGTATCCCTAGTTTTGGTACCCCTAGTTCTGATATCCCTAGTTCTGGTACCCCTAGTTCTGATATCCCTAGTTCTGGTATCCCTAGTTCTGGTATCCCTAGTTCTGGTATCCCTAGTCCTGGTATCCCTAGTTCTGGTATCCCTAGTTCTGATATCCCTAGTTCTGATATCCCTAGTTCGGGTATCCCTAGTTCTGGTATCCCTAGTTCTGGTATCCCTAGTTCTGATATCCCTAGTTGTGGTATCCCTAGTTCTGGTATCTCTAGTTCTGGTATCCCTAGTTCTGGTATTCCTAGTTCTGGTATCCCTAGTTCTGATATCCCTAGTTCTGATATCCCTAGTTCTGATATCCCCAGTTCTGGTACCCCTAGTCCTGGCATCCCTAGTTCTGGTACCCCTAGTTCTCGTACCCCTAGCTCTGGTATCCCTAGTTCTGATATCCCTAGTTCTGGTACCCCTAGTCCTGGTATCCCTAGTTCTGATATCCCTAGTTCTGATATCCCTAGTTCTGGTATCCCGAGTTCTGGTACCCCTAGTTCTGATATCCCTAGTCCTGGTATCCCTAGTTCTGGTACCCCTAGTTCTGGTACCCCTAGTTCTGATATCCCTAGTTCTGATATCCCTAGTTCTGATATCCCTAGTTCTTGTACCCCTAGTTCTGGTACCCCTAGTTCTGGTACCCCTAGTTCTGATATCCCTAGTTCTGATATCCCTAGTTCTGATATCCCTAGTCCTGGTACCCCTAGTTCTGGTACCCCTAGTTCTGGTATCCCTAGTTCTGATATCCCTAGTCGTGGTACCCCTAGTTCTGGTACCCCTAGTTCTGATATCCCTAGTTCTGGTACCCCTAGTTCTGATATCCCTAGTCCTGGTATCACTAGTTCTGATATCCCTAGTCCTGGTATCCCTAGTTCTGGTATCCCTGGTTCTGATATCCCTAGTTCTGGTATCCCTAGTTCTGATATCCCTAGTTCTGGTACCCCTAGGTCTGGTATCCCTAGTTCTGATATCCCTAGTCCTGGTATCCCTAGTTCTGATATCCCTAGTCCTGGTATCCCTAGTTCTTGTATCCCTTGTTCTGATATCCCTAGTTCTGGTATCCCTTGTTCTGATATCCCTAGTTTTGGTATCCCTAGTCCTGGTATCCCTAGTTCTGATATCCCTAGTTCTGGTATCCCTAGTTCTGGTACCCCTAGTCCTGGTGTCCCTAGTTCTGGTATCCCTAGTTCTGGTATCCCTAGTTCTGATATCCCTAGTCCTGGTATCCCTAGTTCTGATATCCCTAGTTCTGGTATCCCTAGTTCTGGTACCCCTAGTCCTGGTGTCCCAATTCTGGTACCCCTAGTTCTGGTATCCCTAGTTCTGATATCCCTAGTTCTGGTATCCCTAGTTCTGGTACCCCTAGTCCTGGTATCCCTAGTTCTGATATCCCTTGTTCTGGTATCCCTAGTTCTGATATCCCTAGTTCTGGTACCCCAGTTCTGGTATACCTAGTTCTGATATCCCTAGTTCTGGTACCCCTAGTTCTGGTACCCCTTGTCCTGGTATCCCTAGTTTTGGTATCCCTAGTTCTGGTATTCCTAGTTCTGGTACCCCTAGTTCTGGCACCCCTAGTCCTGGTATCCCTAGTTTTGGTATCCCTAGTTCTGGTACTCCTAGTGCTCGTATCCCTAGTTCTGATTTCCCCAATTCTGGTACCCCTAGTTCTGGTACCCCTAGTTCTGGTACCTCTAGTTCTGGTTCCAGGCATTCGTAGACTTCTGTTGTGAGGACAGATGAGGCAATACAGTGACCTCTAATGGCCTCATGGAGTTCAACTTTGCAAGTAATCAGACCTGAAGACACGATGGAATCGTCAGTCTTAATCTCAGTCTGAAAGGTGGCGAATGGCAAGCTGTCTGTGAGTGGTCCCAGACACAGCAAAACATGGTGCATCGGCGAGACAGCTGGTGACACCCAGTCCAGCTCAGATGTTTATTAATGCTTTGATCAAACAGCCTCATATCCGACTCTCCTGCCTGAGTAAGAGAAGTTAGCTTCCATCCCTTCCATCCGGGTAAACAGAGTTAAGATACAGATCAGCCATGAGCTCATTGAATGGCGGAACAGGCTCAAGGAGCTGAATGGCCACCTTCTGTTCCTATATTCTTTTCCAAACTCCACTTATTACAAAACAGTGAAGCATAGAGTACAAAAACTTCCCTTAGTTGTCATGGCATGAACTGTGCTTTTGTTACAATTCCTGCCCCAAAAGGGTCATAAACCTCCTTTCACAAGTGAACACAGAAGCCTGGAGCTGGGGTTTGAGGGGTTGAGCGAGGCCGGCCATCGAGCTCAATGGCTGAACTGGTTCAGTGTAAGTTTGTGACCTCTAACCTTTCTTTTCTTGTAGTCGGACACTGAAAATGATGTCAATAATGAAATGGCCAATCGGATGTCCCTCTTTTACGCTGAGGCCACGCCCATGCTGAAAACACTGAGTAACGCCACGACCAAGTTTGTCTCAGAGGTAGGCCGCATCATTTTCATTAACAGCGCGCACCTTTCTACCTCCCTAATTGGTTAGTTGGGAGTTAATACAGCCAATCAGGTGACTGGAACTCGGTTCTCTGATCTGAGAGATGCGACAGAGATAAAATTTAAAATTTAGTTATTGTCCAATCAAAATAGAGTTTCTAAAACAGGTAATCCTGCATGGTCACGAAGTGCACTTTGATGGGATTAATTTACTGAGCAGATCAAATGCAGAGTGTGACTGGGGCTCTCCACGTGGCACCCACTAATAGCCGTTCAGCAGGCCAAAGGGTCACCAGATAAAGGGCATCCTACCTTCTCCAGGACCGGCTCTGTGAGGCATCAGCTAGGTGCCTCCCTCCATCGGGGCATTTACTTTCCAACAATCTACAAACATCGATGTGATCTTGTCCTTCTTCGGAAGCAACTCCACAGGCGTTGCTCCTGGGCACTGAAATGGCTTTATTACTGCCCAGTGTAGCATCTCCAGTAGCGCCCTAGATATGTGTTCCCTCACACTGTGCAGCATTGGTACACTGGCTCGAAGTGTCAGCATTTACCATGTACTCAGCCTGGGAACAGTGGCTGAATTTCTAGAAACAACCTGCTAGCTTGTTGTTTATGTGTGGGAGATAACGGAGTTCACAGAGGGACAATGTGACAGAGAGACAATGTGACAGAGAGACAGAGGGACAGAGGGACAGAGGGACAGAGAGACAGAGGGACAGAGGGACAGAGGGACAGCGGGACAGAGGGACAGAGGGACAGAGGGACAATGTGACAGAGGGACAGAGAGACAGAGGGACAGAGGGACAATGTGACAGAGAGACAGGGACAGAGGGACAGAGGGACAATGTGACAGAGGGACAGAGAGACAGAGGGACAGAGGGACAATGTGACAGAGGGACAGAGAGACAGAGGGACAGAGGGACAGAGGGACAGAGGGACAATGTGACAGAGAGACAGAGGGACAGAGGGACAATGTGACAGAGGGACAGAGAGACAGAGGGACAGAGGGACAGAGGGACAATGTGACAGAGAGACAGAGGGACAGAGGGACAATGTGACAGAGTGACAGAGGAAGAAAGGGACAGAGGGTCAATGTGACAGAGTGACAAATTGACAAAGTGACAGAAGGGCAAAGGGACAGCGGGTGTGTGGGACAGAGAGACAGAGGTAGAGAGGGACAGAGGTAGAGAGGGACAAGTAGAGAGGGACAGAGGTAGAGAGGGACAGAGGTAGAGAGGGACAGGTAGAGAGGGACAGAGGTAGAGAGGGACAGAGGTAGAGAGGGACAGAGGTAGAGAGAGACAGAGGGACAGAGAGACAGCGTGACAGAGGGACAGCGTGACAGAGGGACAGCGGGACAGAGGGACAGCATGACAGAGGGACAGCGTGACAGAGGGACAGCGGGACAGAGGGACAGCATGACAGAGGGACAGAGAGACAGCGTGACAGAGGGACAGCGTGACAGAGGGACAGCATGACAGAGGGACAGAGGGACAGCGTGACAGAGGGACAGAGGGACAGCGTGACAGAGGGACAGCGGACAGAGGGACAGCATGACAGGGACAGCATGACAGAGGGACAGCGTGACAGAGGGACAGCGGACAGAGGGACAGCATGACAGAGGGACAGAGGGACAGCGTGACAGAGGGACAGCGGACAGAGGGACAGCATGACAGAGGGACAGCATGACAGAGGGACAGCGGGACAGAGGGACAGCGTGACAGAGGGACAGCATGACAGAGGGACAGCGGGACAGAGGGACAGAGAGACAGAGGAATAGAGGGACAGTGGGACAGAGGGACAGAGAGACAGAGGGACAGAGGGACAGTGGGACAGAGGGACAGAGAGACAGTGGGACAGAGGGACAGCGGGACAGAGGGACAGCGGGACAGAGGGACAGCATGACAGAGGGACAGCGGGACAGAGGGACAGTGGGACAGAGGGACAGAGAGACAGTGGGACAGAGGGACAGCGGGACAGAGGGACAGCGGGACAGAGGGACAGCATGACAGAGGGACAGCGGGACAGAGGGACAGTGGGACAGTGGGACAGAGGGACAGAGAGACAGAGGGACAGAGGGACAGCGGGACAGAGGGACAGAGGGACAGCGGGACAGAGGGACAGCGGGACAGAGGGACAGAGGGACAGCGGGACAGAGGGACAGCGGGACAGAGGGACAGAGGGACAGAGAGACAGAGGGACAGAGGGACAGAGGGACAGAGAGACAGAGGAATAGAGGGACAGCAGGACAGAGAGACAGAGGAATAGAGGGACAGCGGGACAGAGGGACAGCGGGACAGAGGGACAGTGGGACAGAGTCGGAGGGAAAGATAGACAGAGAGACAGAGGGACAGTGGGACAGAGGGACAGTGGGACAGAGTGACAGAGGGACAGCGGGACAGAGGGACAGTGGGACAGAGGGACAGCGGGACAGAGGGACAGCGTGACAGAGGGACAGCGTGACAGAGGGACAGCGGGTCAGAGGGACAGAGGGACAGCGGGACAGAGGGACAGCGTGACAGAGGGACAGCGTGACAGAGGGACAGAGGGACAGCGGGACAGAGGGACAGCGGGACAGAGGGACAGAGGGACAGCGGGACAGAGGGACAGCGGGACAGAGGGACAGAGGGACAGAGAGACAGAGGGACAGAGGGACAGAGGGACAGAGAGACAGAGGAATAGAGGGACAGCAGGACAGAGAGACAGAGGAATAGAGGGACAGCGGGACAGAGGGACAGCGGGACAGAGGGACAGTGGGACAGAGTCGGAGGGAAAGATAGACAGAGAGACAGAGGGACAGTGGGACAGAGGGACAGTGGGACAGAGTGACAGAGGGACAGCGGGACAGAGGGACAGTGGGACAGAGACAGAGGGACAGAGAGACAGAGGGACAGAGGGACAGTGGGACAGAGAGACAGCGGGACAGAGGGACAGTGGGACAGAGAGACAGCGAGACAGCGAGACAGAGGGACAGAGAGACAGAGAGACAGAGGGACAGAGGGACAGTGGAACAGAGAGACAGCGAGACAGAGGGACAGAGAGACAGAGGGAAAGAGAGCCAGAGAGACAGAGGGCCAGAGAGACAGAGGGCCAGAGAGACAGAGTGCCAGAGAGACAGAGGGCCAGAGAGACAAAGGGCCAGAGAGAGAGGGCCAGAGAGACAGAGGGCCAGAGAGACAGAGGGCCAGAGAGACAGAGGGCCAGAGGGACAGAGGGACAGAGGGCCAGAGGGCCAGAGGGACAGAGGGCCAGAGGGACAGAGGGCCAGAGAGACAGAGGGCCAGAGGGACAGAGGGCCAGAGGGACAGCGGGACAGAGGGACAGTGTGACAGAGGGACAGCGGGACAGAGGGACAGAGGGACAGCGTGACAGAGGGACAGCGGGACGGAGGGACAGCGTGACAGAGGGACAGAGGGACAGCGGGACAGAGGGACAGCGGGACAGAGGGACAGAGGGACAGAGAGACAGTGTGACAGAGGGACAGCGTGACAGAGGGACAGCGGGACAGAGGGACAGAGGGACAGCGTGACAGAGGGACAGCGGGACAGAGGGAGAGAGAGACAGAGGAATAGAGGGACAGCAGGACAGAGAGACAGAGGAATAGAGGGACAGCGGGACAGAGGGACAGCGGGACAGAGGGACAGTGGGACAGAGTCGGAGGGACAGAGAGACAGAGAGACAGAGGGACAGTGGGACAGAGGGACAGTGGGACAGAGTGACAGAGGGACAGCGGGACAGAGGGACAGTGGGACAGAGACAGAGGGACAGAGAGACAGAGAGACAGAGGGACAGAGGGACAGTGGGACAGAGAGACAGTGGGACAGAGGGACAGTGGGACAGAGAGACAGCGAGACAGCGAGACAGAGGGACAGAGAGACAGAGAGACAGAGGGACAGAGGGACAGTGGAACAGAGAGACAGTGAGACAGAGGGACAGAGAGACAGAGGGACAGAGAGCCAGAGAGATAGAGGGCCAGAGAGACAGAGTGCCAGAGAGACAGAGGGCCAGAGAGACAGAGGGCCAGAGAGACAGAGGGCCAGAGGGACAGAGGGACAGAGGGACAGAGGGACAGAGGGCCAGAGGGACAGAGAGAGAGGGTCAGAGAGACAGAGGGGGAGAAATTCAGTATAGCCCCGTTTGGGGTGCTAATTTCGCTGGGGCGTTAAAGGTAGCGCACCGGAAAAATTAGCGGCCCCGCACCGGAACTTGGTCGGTTGTGCCCCAAAGGATTGCGGGGCGCTACTGGAGGCGCCTCGCCTCCCTCTTGGGGCGCTGCGAGTGAATATCGTGGCGGTACGTGCTGCAGCGCCACACACTGCGGCACGTCGCGCTGCGGTATTGCAGGCCTTCCTCCCCTTCTTAAAGGGGAGGGGCCTTGTGCAGCGCGATCTGAGACCCAGCTGGGACCCCGGGGATCGGGAGTGCAGGCAAAAGAGCCCGGCACCGAGGAGAAGTGCCGGGCTCTTGGAGCGCAGCCGGCGCTCCGCGGGGGTGGGGTTCAGGAGGCCGGGGACAGGAGCGCAGGCAGGTGCTGGCAGGCGGCCAACAACAAAAATGGCCGCCCCGCACCTCGCCTTTAATTTGAACCTCCCTGGCCACAGGTAGGCCCCCCTGAACCCGTCGGACATAGCGTCTGGCGGTAAATCAGTGGGCGCTCCCGAAGATCGCGGCCGGGGCGTGAGCGGGGCGCTGCACACACCGATGACAACATCGCCAGAGGTGCAGTGCTTACAATTAACGCCACCACTAACCTCCCGCTGAATTTTGCGGGAGGCGTGGGCAGTGCCGCGCCCAGGCGCTAGTTGGTTTGCGCCCCACTTAGCGCCCTCTTAAGGCACTAACGGGTGGCGCAACCAACTGAATTTTTCCCACAGAGGGACAGAGGGAAAGAGCCAGAGGGACAGAGGGGCACAGGGGCACAGGGGCACAGGGGCAGAGGGACAGAGAGACAGAAGGACAGAGGGACAGCAGGCCAGAGGGACAGAGGGACAGAGGGGCAGAGGGACAGAGAGACAGAAGGACCGAGGGACAGAGGGCCAGAGGGACAGAGGGACAGAGGGGCAGAGGGACAGAGAGACAGAAGGACAGAGGGACAGAGGGACAGAGGGGCAGAGGGACAGAGAGACAGAAGGACAGAAGGACAGAGGGACAGATTGACAGTGGGACAGAGACAGAGGGACAGAGACAGAGGGACAGAAGGACAGAGGGATAGAGGGACAGTGGGACAGAGGGACAGAGAGACAGAGTGACAGTGGGACAGAGTGACAGTGGGACAGAGTGACAGTGGGACAGAGAGACAGAGGGACGGAGAGACAGATAGACAGAGGGACAGAGGGACAGAGAGACAGGGACAGAGAGACAGAGCGACAGAGAGCCAGAGGGACAGAAGGACAGAGACAGCGACAGAGAGACAGAGGGACAGAGGGACACATGGAAACATAGAAGATAGGAGCAGGAGTAGGCCATTCGGCCCCTCGAGCCTGCTCCACCATTCAATGCGGTCATGGCTGATCATCCAAATTCAGTACCCGGTCCCTGCTTTCTCTCCATACCCCTTGATCCCTTTAGCCTTAAGAAATATATCCAACTCCTTCTTAAGTATATTTAATGAATTGGCCTCCACCGCCCTCTGTGGAAGAGAATTCCACAAGTTCACCACTCTCTGGGTGAAGAAATTCCTCTTCATCTCAGTCCTAAATGGCTTACCCCTTATCCTTAGACTGTGACCCCTGGTTCTGGACTCCCCGATCATCGGGAACATCCTTCCTGCATCTAGTCTGTCTAGTCCTGTCAGAATTTTATAAGTTTCAATAAGATCCCCTCTCATTCTTCTAAACTCCAGCGAGTACAAGCCCAATCGTCCCAATCTCTCCTCATACGTCATTCCTGCCATCCCAGGTATCAGTCTGGTGAATCTTCGCTGAACTCCTTCCATGGCAAGAACATCCTTCCTCAGATAAGGCGACCAAATCTGCACACAATACTCAAGATGTGGTCTCACCAAGGCCCTGTACAACTGCAGCAAGACATCCTTGTTCCTGTACTCAAACCCTCTCATTATGAAGGCCAACATACCATTTGCCTTCTTAACCGCCTGCTGCACCTGCATGCTTACTGTTAAGTCTGTGAATTATTTAGTTAATTAAGACACAGACTAATGAGTAACAATAAAAACAGGTCTTTACTGGTTGGAGGTAGGGACTATACTGAATACAAGATTACTGCACAGTGCTTATATACCGGTGTGTTCACCCCCGGTATTACGTCTACAGCAGCCTGAGAAAGTAGTACATCTCTTAAGGTGGAACAGGCTTAAGCTCTCTTAAGGTGGAACAGGTTACATACACAACACTCCTCCCTTCTTAGCTTTATAGTCATCCCCCCCATTTAACATAACGTAATAACATATATACATATATAACTTCATGTTTAACGTAACATATCACAGATTCAGTCTCTGCGGAAAACAGTTCAGAGATTCAATCTCTGTGGTGTAGTCGGTTCACGTTACTCATTCAATAGTCCTTTCATGGATTTAACAGCTTGAACTTCCGAACTGATTTGGCTCCGTTCGGAGGGACCACGTGTGTGATCTGGTAGAGGTGATAATGGTTCAGATGGGTCATCTTCTGTTTTTACTTTTCCTTTTCTGCTTCTTGGAGACTCTCTGGGCTCCATTGTCAGCTGCCACAGCTGCCAGCTGCATGCGCAGTTCCTCCTTCTCTTCCTCCTGTTTCCGTCGTAGAGCCAGCTTCTCCCGATGTTCCGTAGACTTTTGGTGCTCCTCCATGATTTCTGCACTTTGGGAGTCGAAGTTACAAGCTGGGCAGGACAGGACATCGTAATATTCGGTGTCGTCCACCAGGTCATGGTAATATTCGGTGTCGTCCTGAGCTAGACCAGTGAGAGGGTCGTCTATTTCCTCCATACCCAGCTGGACGTTAGCCAGCTCTTGTTCCAAATCCAGACATCTTTCCTGAAGAGACTTCTTCATGTGTACCTCTGCATCCAGCTTTTTCTGGGCTTTCAGCAAGTCGTTTACTAGTGACCTCATTTGTGATTTTAATACTTCAACTTCCTTTGGAGATTGATTGATCGGACTATGCAATCCCTCTACCGGAGCAGCTGTTTCAGCGGTCTGTTGTTCTACATTGACGTGAGTCAGCGTACTTTTGGCATCCAATGGCTGCTCTGTTGCAGTCGTTTCAGTCTGTGTCGTCACATCAGCCATCTCAATGACTTTTGAGAGCTCCGAACCCTTTTCCTTTGAAGATCGCAGCTCGTGTTCAAGTTTTTCCCATTTCAGAGTCTTGTCCCTCAGCATATGAAGGAGTTGGCTGACCGTTAACTCTTCTGACACCAGATTATGGCACGCACGTTCAGAACCTGAATCAGCTTTGATTCGTTCGGCCTCCTCGCGCAGATGGTTGGTGTGCTCCTGCTCCATTTTCTCCATCAGTTGCTTCTGTTGACTTTCCAGATTCTCCCACTCTGTAACAAAGAACTTTTTTATTTCATTCATCTCTTGCTCAAAACGGCGAATCATTTGTTCTAATTGCTGTTGTAGTTTGAAATGGAGTTGAGTTCGAGCCCAGTGTCCCTCAAAAATGTGCATATCAGTAGACTTGACAGACTCAGAATTCTCTGTTAAACTATGTTGTTGTTGCTCAGTGGAATTCTGTGCTGAAACTTTGTCTTTTGCACATGGGTTGGTCTTACCATCATCAGTTCTAGAGTCTGGGCTGATTATCTGCACCGAGTTCTCACTCTTTATGGCTTTTAGCGAATGCCAGTCCATATTTATGTTTCTAAACCACTCCCGGCCTAGTAGTGGTGGACCTCCCTCCGGTAGCACATATAAGTCCATTATTTGACTTCCTTCGCCCTTGTTGGCCATTGCAACCTTTATTGTCCCGATGGGGTACACTCTCTGCCCCGTGTAGGTTGTCAATATAATCTCCGTATCCTGTAGGGGAATATGTTGGAATAACCTTCTGTAATCTTTCTTATTCATGACCGACAATGCCGATCCAGTGTCCAATTCCATTTTTACTTGGACTCCTTCTATCTGAAGAGTAACCCAAATTGTCTGGAGGTCTGCACCCTTACCAACGTTGAGTACCCTTAAGCTAGCCAGTTCAATACTGCTTAAGCCAGCCAGTTCATTACTGCTAGCGTCTGAATCGGACTCCTGTTCGGCCACCTTGTGTACCTTTGCGTATTTCCCTTGCGGTGACTTCTTGTTGCTGGTCTTCTTCCCTGACCTGCATACTCTAGCTATATGTCCAAGCCTACCACATGTTCTGCATTCTTGGTTTTTAAACCAACACTGGTTCTGATCATGCGTTGTCTTTCCACAACGATAACATTTGCCAGAACTCACACCCAATTTGTGTGCACTGAGCTCCGGTGACCGTAGCTGCATTACTGCCGTGCCTCTCGCTGCGGCTTCGTGTGCTGCTGCCATAGTGACCGCCTTCTCAAGCGTCAGCTCATTCTCCTCGAGCAGTCGCTTTTGTGTATCCTGTTTAAATAAACCACACACAAATTTGTCTCGTAGTGCATCTGTCAGTCCCGTTCCAAACTGGCAATATTTCGCTAATTTACGCAATTCCAGCAAATATTCAGCATTGCTTTCATGCTGTAGCTGCCTTCTGTCGTAAAATTTAAATCGTTCCGCTAGCATCAGCGGCGTGGGGTTTAGATGATCTTTCAGGACAGTAACAATCTCATCGAACGTCTTATCCGCCGGTTCATCTGGTGATAACAGGTGTTTCAATTGCCCGTATGTCTTCGCACCCATTAAATTTAATAATGTTAGAGCTTTATCTTGGTCACGAATTTTATTGGCCTTACAATAATTTTTTACTCTTTCAACATATATGGCCCAATCTTCGAGGTCACTATCAAAGGTGCTAATATTCCCGTGTTTAGGCATTGTAGATTTACAATTTCTCAGATTTTATTTTCTTTACTTGTTATCAAAGATGGCGGCTTCCCGCTCTTGCCGTCGTCCTCCGCCCACAAAATGGCGGTTTTCCCGCGCTTGGCGGTCTTCACCCGTCCCCCGACGCCGTCTCCCTTCAGCCCCCGAGTGCGGCCCTTATCTTCGCCGCGATCGCCCGAGTGCGGCCCTTATCAGCGGATGCGATCGATGGCCCGGCTGCGCCTCGCACTTGAAAGCGGCCCGGCCCTTATCAGTGCTTGCGATCGATGGCCCGGCTGCGCCTCGCACTCCAAAGCCCTTATCTCCCGATCGCGATCGATGGCCCGCGCTTTTCACCGCGGCTCTCGCGCCTTCAATTTCTGCAGCCGCTGCCCTTTCAGCCCTAGTGCGGCCCTTATCGGTGGTTACGATCGATGGCCCGGCTGTGCCCATCACTTCAAAGCGGCCCGGCCCTTATCTGCCGATCGCTATCGCCCTGTACCTCTGTCTTCCCCAGCCCTGCCTTCTACTCCGGTTCACAAGCTGATGGAGGCTTCAGGGTCCTAATGCCTGTCGCTCCCAGTGGGGTGGTGTGGTTTGAAACCTCTCTTCAACCGCCGTGGAATAACTGCCGCAGGGTAAGAACCTGACTCGTCGCCAGTGTTAAGTCTGTGAATTATTTAGTTAATTAAGACACAGACTAATGAGTAACAATAAAAACAGGTCTTTACTGGTTGGAGGTAGGGACTATACTGAATACAAGATTACTGCACAGTGCTTATATACCGGTGTGTTCACCCCCGGTATTACGTCTACAGCAGCCTGAGAAAGTAGTACATCTCTTAAGGTGGAACAGGCTTAAGCTCTCTTAAGGTGGAACAGGTTACATACACAACACTTACCTTCAGCGACTGGTGCACAAGGACACCCAGGCCTTGTTGCACTTCCCCTTCTCCCAATCTATTGCCATTCAGATAATAATCTGCCTTCCTGTTTTTGCCACCAAAGTGGATAACCTCACATTTATCCACGTTATATTGCATCTGCCATGCTTTTGCCCAATCACCCAACCTATCCAAATCATCCTGGAGTTTCTCGGCATCCTCCTCACAGCACACACGCCCACCCAGCTTTGTGTCGTCTGCAAATTTGGACATATTACATCTAGTTCCCTTGTCTAGATCATTAATATGTATTGTGAATAGCTGGGGTCGAAGGACCGATCCCTGCGGTCCCCCACTAGTCATTGCCTGCCACTCGGAAAAAGACCCGTTTATTCCTACTCTTTGCTTTCTGTCTGCCAACCAGTTCTCTACCCAAGAAAATACCTTGCCCCCAATCCCATGTGCTTTAACTTTACACGCTAATCTCTTATGCAGGACCTTATCAAAAGCCTTCTGAAAGTCCAAATACACCACATTCACTGGTTCTCCCTTATCTATTTTACCAGTTACATCCTCAAAAAATTCCAGTAGATTAGTCAAGCATGATTTACCTTTTGTAAATCCATGTTGACTTTGTCCGATCCTGTCACTGTTTTCCAAGTGCTCTACTATTACATCTTTTATAATGGACTCTAGCATTTTCCCCACGACCGATGTCAGGCTTACCGGTCTGTAATTCCCCGTTTTCTCTCTACCACCTTTTTTGAATAGTGGGGTTACATTAGCTATCCTCCAATCCATGGGAACTGTTCCAGATTCCATCGAATGTTGGAAGATGATCAGCAATGCATCTACTATTTCTAGGGCTACTTCCTTAAGTAGCATAGGATGTAGATTATCAGGCCTTGGGGATTTATCAGCCTTCAATCCCATCAATTTCCCTAACACCATTTCCCTACTATTACTGATTTCTTTCAGTTCCTCCCTTTCATCAGACCCTATGTTCCCCGACATCTCATAGAGTCATAGAGTCATAGAGTTTTACAGCACAGAAAGAGGCCCTTCGGCCCATCGTGTCTGCGCCATCCATCAATCCCTATCCAGTCTAATCCCATTTTCCAGCATTTGGTCCATAGCCTTGTATGCAATGGCATTTCAAGTGCTCATCCAAATGCTTCTTGAATGTTGTGAGGGTTCCTGCCTCTACCACCCTTTCAGGCAGTGAGTTCCAGATTCCAACCACCCTCTGGGTGAATAAGTTCCTCCTCAAATCCCCTCTAAATCTCCTGCCCCTTACCCTGAATCTCTGCCCCCTTGTTATTGACCCCCCTACTAAGGGGAAAAGTTCCTCTTTATCCACCCTATCGATGCCCCTCATCATTTTGTATACCTCAATCAGGTCCCCCCTCAGCCTTCTTTGCTCCAAGGAAAACAACCCCAGCCTGTTTAGCCTTTCTTCATAGCTGAGGCGCTCCATCCCAGGTAACATCCTGGTGAATCTTCTCTGCACCCTCTCCAAAGCAATCACATCCTTTCTATAGTGAGGCGACCAGAACTGCACACAGTACTCCAGCTGTGGCCTCACCAGCGTTTTGTACAGCTCCATCATAACCTCCCTGCTCTTATATTCTATGCCTCGGCTAATGAAGGCAAGTATCCCATATGCCTTTTTAACCACCTTATCTACCTGTTCCGCTGCCTTCAGGGATCTATGTACATGTACACCAAGGTCCCTCTGACCCTCTGTACTTCCTAGGGTCCTACCACTCATTGTGTATTCCCTTGCCTTATTTGTCCGTCCAAAATGCATCACCTCACACTTTTCAGGGTTAAATTCCATTTGCCACTTTTCCGCCCATCTGACCAACCCGTTTATATCATCCTGTAGCCTGAGGCTTTCCTCCTCGCAATTTACCACCCCACCAATTTTCGTGTCATCTGCGAACTTACTGATCATACCTTTTACATTCTCATCCAAATCATTTATGTAGATCACAAACAACAAGGGACCCAGCACGGAGAAAAGGCGGGGACGGGGTACTGAACTGGTAAGATCAGCTATGATCTCAGACGAAGATCAGCCATGATCTCATTGAATGGCGGAGCAGGCTCGAAGGGCCGAATGGCCTACTCCTGTTCCTATCTCTATGTTTCTATGTTTCTATGATCCCTGAGGTACCCCACTGGACACAGGCTTCCAGTCACAAAAGCAACCTTCGACCATCACCCTCTGCCTCCTGCCACTCAGCTAGTTTAGGATCCAACGCGCCAAGGCACCCTGGATCCCATGGGCTCTTACCTTCTTGACCAGTCTCCTATGCGGGACTTTGTCAAAAGCTTTACTGAAGTCCATGTAAACCACATCCACAGCATTTCCCTCATCCACACACCTAGTCACCCCCTCGAAAAATTCAATCAGATTGGTCAGACATGATTTACCCTTGACAAAGCCATGCTGACTATCCCTGATTAATCCTTGCCTCTCCAAGTGGTGACTAATTTTGTCCCTCAGAATTTTTTCCAATAATTTCCCTACCACAGATGTTAGGCTCACTGGCCTGTAATTCCCTGGTTTATCCCTGCTACCCTTCTTGAATAATGGTACTACGTTAGCTGTTCTCCAGTCCTCTGGTACATCCCCTGTGGCCAGAGAGGTTCTGAAAATTTGTGTCAGAGCCCCTGCAATCTCCTCCTTTGCCTCACACAACAGCCTGGGATACATCTCGTCCGGGCCTGGGGATTTATCCACTTTTTGGCCTGCTAAAACCGCTAGCACCTCCTCCCTCTCGATGCTAATATGTTCAAGTATGTCACAGTACCCTTGCCCGATTTCTATGTCTACATCGTCTTTCTCCATAGTGAACACAGATGCAAAAAATTCATTTAAAACCCCGCCTACATCATCTGGCTCTACACACAGATTGCCACTTTGGTCCCTAATGGGCCCAACCCTTTCCCTGGTTATCCTCTTGCCCTTAATATACTTTTAAAACATCTTAGGATTTTCCTTTATTTTGCTCGCCAGTGTTATTTCATGGCCCCTCCTTGCCCTCCTAATTTCTCTTTTAAGTATGCCCCTGCACTTTTTATACTCCTCTAGGGCTTCCTCCGCCTTTAGTCTTTTGTAATTGCCAAAAGCCCCCCTTTTTTTCCTAATGCATTTTTGTATATCCCTTGTCATCCAAGGTTCCCTTTGCTTGTTGGTCCCACCCTTGACCTTTACAGGAACATGTTGGCGTTGTACTCTCTCTATTTCCCTTCTGAAAGTCTCCCACTGTTTTGATGTGGATTTTCCTATAAGTAGCTGCTCCCAGTCCACTTTGGCCAGATCCTGCCTTATCATATTAAAATCGGCCTTCCCCCAATTTAGAACCCTTATTTCCGGGCCGTCTTTGTCTTTTTCCATGACCACCTTAAATCTCACCGAATTATGGTCACTGTCGCCAAAATGCTCTCCTACTGACACTTCCACCACTTGCCCGGCTACATTCCCTAGAATTAGGTCCAGTACCGCCCCCTCTCTTGTAGGACTTTCTACATGTTGGCTCAAAAAGCTCTCTTGGATGCACTTTAAGAATTCTGCACCCTCTAAGCCTTTCACACTCTGACTATCCCAATTAATATTGGGGAAGTTGAAATCCCCCACTATTATTACCCTATTATTTTTGCACTTCTCTGAGATTTGCCTACATATCTGTTCCTCTATCTCCCCCTGACTGTTTGGGGGCCTATAGTACACTCCCAGCAAAGTGCTTGCCCCCTTTTTGTTTTTAAGTTCTACCCATATGGCCTCATTAGAGGAACCCGCTAATATACCGTCCCTCCTTACAGCAGTAATTGACTCCTTAATTAATATTGCAACACCCCCTCCCCTTTTACACCCCCCTCTGTCTCGCCTGAAGATTCTATACCCCGGAATATTGAGCTGCCAGTTCTGACCCTCCCTCAACCATGTCTCCGTGATAGCAACAATATCGTACTCCCATGTGTTCAACAACAACTTCAGTTCATCCACCTTATTTGCAAGACTCCTTGCATTAAAATAAATGCCTTCCAGCCCTGCCATATTCCCTTTTGCCTTCACATATTTGCTCTGCCTTCCCAGCTGACTTGTTTTTTCCTCCGTATTTGGCTGTAAATCACCCCCTACTATAGCTCCACTCTGTATCCCACCCCCCTGCCAAGTTAGTTTAAACCCCCCCCCAACAGTGCTAGCAAACCTCCCCGCAAGGATATTGGTCCCCCTCTGGTTCAGGTGTAAACCGTCCGACTTGTACAAGTCCCACCTTTCCCAGAAGCAGACCCAGTGATCCAGGAAACTAAAGCCCTCCCCCCTGCACCATCCCTTTAGCCACGCATTCATCTGTTCTATCTTCCTATTCCTATACTCACTAGCACATGGCACCGGGAGTAATCCAGAGATTACAACCTTTGAGGTCCTGCTCTTTAATCTTCCACCTAGCTCCCTAAATTCTTGCTGCAGGACCTCATCCCTCTTTTTACCTATGTCGTTGGTACCAATGTGGACCACGACTTCTGGCTGTTCACCCTCCCCCTCCAGAATGCCCTGCAGCCGCTCAGTGACATCCTTGACCCTGGCACCAGGGAGGCAACAAACCATCCTGGATTCACGTCTACGGCCACAGAAACGCCTATCTGTTCCCCTTACTATAGAATCCCCTACCACTATTGCTCTCCCACTCTTTTTCCTCCCTTCCTGGGCAGCAGGAGCACCCCCAGTGCCAGGAAGTTGGCTGCTGCTGCCTTCCCCTGGTGAGTCATCCCCCTCAACAGTATCCAAAGCGGTATACCTGTTTGAGAGGGGAATGGTCACAGGGGTCTCCTGCGCTACCTCCTGCTTCTATTGCTCCGCCTGGTGGTCACCCATTTCCTTTCTTCCTGTGCAGCCCTACCCTGCGGTGTGACCAACTCACTAAACGTGTTATCCACGACCCTCTCAGCATCGTGAATGCTCAACAACCCATCCACCCGCAGCTCCAGCGCCTCAATGCGGTCCGCTAGTAGCTGCAGATGGATGCATCTCTGGCACACGTGGTCATCTGGGAGGTTATTTGTGTTCTCCTTTGTGAAGACAGAACCAAAGTATGTATTTAATTGGTCTGCCATTTCTTTGTTCCCCATTATAAATTCCCCTGATTCTGACTGTAAGGGACCTACGCTTGACTTCACCAATCTTTTTCTCTTCACATATCTATAAAAGCTTTTACAGTCAGTTTTTATGTTCCCTGCAAGCTTACTCTCATATTCAATTTTCCCCTTCTTAATTAATCCCTTTGTCCTCCTTTGTTGAATCCTAAACTGCTCCCAATCCTCAGGTTTACTGCTTTTTCTGGCCAATTTATATGTCATCTCCTTGGATCTCAGATCTCCTTGGACACAGAGACGGAGGGAGAGTGGGACAGAGACAGAGGGACAGAGAGAGACAGAGGGACAGAGAGAGACAGAGGGACAGAGAGACAGAGGGACAGAGAGACAGAGGGACAGGGAGACAGAGACAGAGGGACAGAGGGACAGAGACAGAGGAAAAGGGAGACAGAGGGATTGAGAGACAGTGGGACAGAGACACAGAGACAGAAGGTCAGAGAGACAGAGGGACAGAGGGATAGTGGGACAGAAGGACAGAGGGAAAGAGCCAGAGGGACAGTGGGACAGAAACAGAGGGACAGAGAGACAGAGGGACAGAGAGACAGAGGGACAGTGGGACAGAGACAGAGGGACACAGGGGCAGAGGGGCAGAGAGACACAGAGACAGAGGTAGAGAGGGATAGAGGGACAGAGAGACAGTGGGACAGCATGACAGGGGGACAGCGGGACAGCGAGACAGAGGGACAGTGGGACAGAGACAGAGGGACAGAGGGACAGTGGGACAGAGACAGAGGGACAGAGAGACAGCAGGACAGAGAGACAGGGACAGAGGACAGTGGGACAGAGACAGAGGGACAGAGGGACAGAGGGACAGTGGGACAGTGGAACAGAGAAATGGAGGGACAGAGGGATAGAGGGAAAGAGACACAGAGACAGAGGGTCAGAGAGACAGAGGGACAGTGGGACAGTGGGACAGAGAGACAGAGGGACAGAGAGACAGAAGGACAGAGAGACAGAGAGACAGTGGGACAGAGGTAAAGAGACAGAGAGACAGTGGGACAGAGGGACAGAGGGAAAGAGACAGAGGGACAGAGGGAAAGAGACAGAGAGACAGAGGGACAGAGTGACAGTGGGACAGAGGCAGAGCGACAGATGAGACATAGAGACATAGAGACAGAGAGACAGGGACAGAGAGACAGAGGGACAGAGAGACAGAGGCACAGAGAGACAGAGGGACAAAGCGATACAGAGACAGAGGGACAGAGCGATACAGAGTCAGAGAGACAGAGGGACAGAGGGATACAGGGACAGAGGGACAGAGAGACAGAGGAACAGAGAGATGGAGGAACAGAGGGACAGAGCGACAGAGGGACACAGAGCCAGAGGGACAGAGCGACAGAGGGACAGAGCGACGGAGGGACACAGAGACAGAGGGACAGAGGGACAGAGAGACAGAGGGACAGAGAGTCAGAGGGACAGTGGGATTGAGGGACAGTGGGACTGAGGGACAGTGGGACAGAGGGACAGTGGGACAGAGGGACAGTGGGACAGAGAGACAGAGTGACAGAGAGCAGAGTGACAGTGGGACAGAGACAGAGGGACAGAGAGACAGAGAGACAGAGAGAGAGAGACGGAGGGACAGAGAGACGGAGGGACAGAGGGACAGTATGACAGTGGGACAGAGACAGAGGGACAGAGAGACAGCGAGACAGAGGGACAGGGAGACAGAGGGACAAAGGGACAGTGGGACAGAGGTAAAAAGCCAGAGGGACAGAGTGACAGTGGGGCAGAGAGAGAGGGACAGGGAGACGGAGGAACACAGAGACAGAGAGACAGAGGGACAGAGAGACAGAGGGACAGTGGGACAGAGAGACAGGGAGACAGAGGGACAGCGAGGCAGAGAGACAGAGGGATAGAAGGACATAGAGACAGAAAGACAGAGAGACAGAGGGACAGAGAGACAGACGGACAGAGAGACAGAGGGACAGAGAGACAGAGGGACAGAGGGACAGAGGGACAGAGAGACAGAGGGACAGAGAGACAGAGGGACAGTGAGACAGAGCAACAGAGGGACAGAGAGACAGAGAGACAGAGGAACAGAGGGACACAAAGACAGAGGGACAGACAGACAGTGGGGCAGAGAGAGTGGGACAGAGAGACACAGAGACCGAGGGACAGTGGGACAGGGAGACAGAGGGACAGTGGGACAGAGGGACAGTGGGACAGAGAGACAGAGGGACAGTGGGACAGAGGGACAGTGGGACAGAGAGACAGAGGGACAGAGAGACAGAGGGACAGAGGGACAGAGACAGCGGGACAGAGAGACAGAGGGACAGAGGGACAGTGGGACAGAGAGACAGGGAGACAGAGGGACAGCGAAACAGAGGGACAGAGAGACAGTGGGACAGAGAGAGTGGGGCAGAGAGACACAGAGACCGAGGGACAGTGGGACAGAGACAGAGGGACAGCGATACAGAGGGACAGAGAAACAGAGGGATAGAATGACAGTGGAACAGAGACAGAGGGACAGAGAGACAGAGGGACAGAGGGACAGTGGGCAGAGAGACAGGGACAGAGAGCCAGAGAGACAGAGGGACAGAGGGATACAGAGACAGAGGGACAGAGGGACAGAGAGACAGAGTGACAGTGGGACAGAGACAGGAACAGAGGGACAGAGGGACAGAGAGACAGAGGGACAGAGACAGAGAGACAGAGGGACAGAGGGACAGAGAGACACAGAGACAGAGGGACAGTGGGACAGAGACAGAGTGACAGTGGGTCAGCGACAAAGAGACAGAGAGCCAGAGGGACACTGGGACAGAGAGACAGTGGGACAGAGAGACAGAGGGACAGTGGGACAGTGGGACAGAGACAGTGACGGAGGGACAGAGATAGAGAGAGAAAGAGGGACAAGAGACAGAGGGACAGAGACAGAGGGACAGAGACAGAGGGACAGAGACAGAGGGACACGGAGACAGAGGGACAGTGGGACAGAGACAGAGGGACAGAGGAATAGAGAGACAGAGGGACAGTGGGACAGAGGGACAGAGAGACAGAGGGACAGAGAGAGAGAGGGACAGTGGGACAGAGACAGAGGGGCAGAGAGACAGAAGGACAGTGGGACAGAGAGGCAGAGGGACAGTGGGACAGAGAGACAGAAGGACACAGAGACAGAGGGACAGAGGGGCATGAGGACAGAGACAGGGACATAGAGACAGAGGAACAGAAGGACAGAGGGTCAGAGAGACAGTGGGACAGTGGGACATAGACAGAGGGACAGAGGGACAGAGAGACAGAGGGACAGAGACTGAGGAAAAGGGAGACAGAGAGACAGAGAGATAGAGGGACAGAGGAACAGAGGGACAGAGAGACAGAGGGACAGAGAGACTGGGACAGAGATACAGAGGAACAGAGGGACAGAGAGACAGAGCGACAGAGAGACTGAGGGACAGTTGGAGAGGGACAGAGTGACAGTGGGACAGAGACAGAGAGCCAGAGGGACACTGGGACAGAGACAGGGACAGAGAGACAGATGGGCAGAGACAGAGGGACAGAGGGATAGAGAGACAGAGGGACAGAGAGACAGAGGGACATAGAAACATAGAAGATAGGAGCAGGAGTAGGCCATTCGGCCCCTCGAGCCTGCTCCGCCAATCGATGTGATCATGGCTGATCATCCAAACTCAGTACCCCGTATCTGCCTTCTCCCCATATCCCTTGATACCTTTAGCTCTAAGAAATATATCCAAATCCTTCTTGAATATATTTAAAGACTTGGCCTCAACCGCCTTCTGTGGAAGAGAATTCCACAGGTTCACCACTCTCTGGGTGAAGAAATTCCTCCTCATTTCTGTCCTAAATGGCTTACCCCTTATCCTTAGACTGTGACCCCTGGTTCTGGACTCTCCGACCATCGGGAACATTCTACCTGCATCTAGTTTGTCCAGACCTGTCAGAATTTTATAAGTTTCAATGAGATCCCCTCTCATTCTTCTAAACTCCAGCGAGTATAAGCCCAATCGACCCAATCTCTCCTCATACCTCATTCCTGCCATCCCAGGTATCCGCCTGGTGAATCTTCGCTGCACTCCCTCCATGGCAAGAACACCCTTCCTCAGATAAGGCGACCAAAACTGCACACAGTACTCAAGGTGTAGTCTCACCAAGGCCCTGTACAACTGCAGCAGGACATCCTTGCTCCTGTACTCAAACCCTTTCGGTATGAAGGCCAACATACCATTTGCCTTTTTCACCGCCTGCTGCACCTGCATGCTTACCTTCAGCGACTGGTGCACAAGGACACCCAGGTCTTGTTGCACTTCCCCTTCTCCCAATCTATTGCCATGTTTCTCTCTGTGGCGCAACCCACTGAATTTCTAGGCCAGAGGGTCAGAGAGACAGAGGGACAGTGGGACAGAGGGACAGTGGGACAGAGAGACAGAGGGACAGAGGGACAGAGAGACAGAGAGACAGAGGGACAGAGGGACAGAGGGACAGAGGGACAGAGAGACACAGAGACAGAGGGACAGTGGGACAGAGACAGAGTGACAGTGGGTCAGCGACAAAGAGACAGAGAGCCAGAGGGACACTGGGACAGAGAGACAGTGGGACAGAGAGACAGAGGGACAGTGGGACAGTGGGACAGAGACAGTGACGGAGGGACAGAGATAGAGAGAGAAAGAGGGACAGAGACAGAGGGACAGAGACAGAGGGACAGAGACAGAGGGACAGAGACAGAGGGACACGGAGACAGAGGGACAGTGGGACAGAGACAGAGGGACAGAGGAATAGAGAGACAGAGGGACAGTGGGACAGAGGGACAGAGAGACAGAGGGACAGAGAGAGAGAGGGACAGTGGGACAGAGACAGAGGGGCAGAGAGACAGAAGGACAGTGGGACAGAGAGGCAGAGGGACAGTGGGACAGAGAGACAGAAGGACACAGAGACAGAGGGACAGAGGGGCATGAGGACAGAGACAGGGACATAGAGACAGAGGAACAGAAGGACAGAGGGTCAGAGAGACAGTGGGACAGTGGGACATAGACAGAGGGACAGAGGGACAGAGAGACAGAGGGACAGAGACTGAGGAAAAGGGAGACAGAGAGACAGAGAGATAGAGGGACAGAGGAACAGAGGGACAGAGAGACAGAGGGACAGAGAGACTGGGACAGAGATACAGAGGAACAGAGGGACAGAGAGACAGAGCGACAGAGAGACTGAGGGACAGTTGGAGAGGGACAGAGTGACAGTGGGACAGAGACAGAGAGCCAGAGGGACACTGGGACAGAGACAGGGACAGAGAGACAGATGGGCAGAGACAGAGGGACAGAGGGATAGAGAGACAGAGGGACAGAGAGACAGAGGGACATAGAAACATAGAAGATAGGAGCAGGAGTAGGCCATTCGGCCCCTCGAGCCTGCTCCGCCAATCGATGTGATCATGGCTGATCATCCAAACTCAGTACCCCGTATCTGCCTTCTCCCCATATCCCTTGATACCTTTAGCTCTAAGAAATATATCCAAATCCTTCTTGAATATATTTAAAGACTTGGCCTCAACCGCCTTCTGTGGAAGAGAATTCCACAGGTTCACCACTCTCTGGGTGAAGAAATTCCTCCTCATTTCTGTCCTAAATGGCTTACCCCTTATCCTTAGACTGTGACCCCTGGTTCTGGACTCTCCGACCATCGGGAACATTCTACCTGCATCTAGTTTGTCCAGACCTGTCAGAATTTTATAAGTTTCAATGAGATCCCCTCTCATTCTTCTAAACTCCAGCGAGTATAAGCCCAATCGACCCAATCTCTCCTCATACCTCATTCCTGCCATCCCAGGTATCCGCCTGGTGAATCTTCGCTGCACTCCCTCCATGGCAAGAACACCCTTCCTCAGATAAGGCGACCAAAACTGCACACAGTACTCAAGGTGTAGTCTCACCAAGGCCCTGTACAACTGCAGCAGGACATCCTTGCTCCTGTACTCAAACCCTTTCGGTATGAAGGCCAACATACCATTTGCCTTTTTCACCGCCTGCTGCACCTGCATGCTTACCTTCAGCGACTGGTGCACAAGGACACCCAGGTCTTGTTGCACTTCCCCTTCTCCCAATCTATTGCCATGTTTCTCTCTGTGGCGCAACCCACTGAATTTCTAGGCCAGAGGGGCAGAGAGACAGAGGGACAGTGGGACAGAGGGACAGTGGGACAGAGAGACAGAGGGACAGAGGGACAGAGAGACAGAGAGACAGAGGGACAGAGGGACAGAGGGACAGAGACAGCGGGACAGAGAGACAGAGGGACAGAGGGACAGAGCGACAGTGGGACAGAGAGACAGGGAGACAGAGGGACAGCGAAACAGAGGGACAGGGGGCTAGAGAGATAGAGGGACACAGAGACAGAGGGACAGAGAGACAGTGGGACAGAGAGAGTGGGACAGAGAGACACAGAGACCGAGGGACAGTGGGACAGAGACAGAGGGACAGAGAGACAGAGTGACAGAGAGACAGAGTGACAGTGGGACAGAGACAGAGGGACAGAGAGACAGAGAGACAGAGACAGAGAGACGGAGGGACAGAGAGACGGAGGGACAGAGGGACGGTATGACAGTGGGACAGAGACAGAGGGACAGAGAGACAGCGAGACAGAGGGACAGGGAGACAGAGGGACAAAGGGACAGTGGGACAGAGGTAAAAAGCCAGAGGGACAGAGTGACAGTGGGACAGAGACAGAGGGACAGAGGGACAGTGGGACAGAGAGACAGGGAGACAGAGGGACAGCGAGACAGAGGGACAGAGGGACAGTAGGACATAGAGACAGAAAGACAGAGAGACAGAGGGACAGAGAGACAGAGGGACAGAGAGACAGAGGGACAGAGGGACAGAGAGACAGAGGGACAGAGAGACAGAGGGACAGTGAGACAGAGCAACAGAGGGACAGAGAGACAGAGGAACAGAGGGACACAAAGACAGAGGGACAGAGAGACAGTGGGGCAGAGAGAGTGGGACAGAGTAACACAGAGACCGAGGGACAGTGGGACAGGGAGACAGAAGGACAGTGGGACAGAGGGACAGTGGGACAGAGAGACAGAGGGACAGTGGGACAGAGGGACAGTGGGACAGAGAGACAGAGGGACAGAGGGACAGTGGGCAGAGAGACAGGGACAGAGAGCCAGAGAGACAGAGGGACAGAGGGACAGAGGGATACAGAGACAGAGGAACAGAGGGACAGAGAGACAGAGTGACAGTGGGACAGAGACAGGAACAGAGGGACAGAGGGACAGAGAGACAGAGAGACAGAGGGACAGAGACAGAGGGACAGAGGGACGGAGAGACACAGAGACAGAGGGACAGTGGGACAGAGACAGAGTGACAGTGGGTCAGCGACAAAGAGACAGAGAGCCAGAGGGACACTGGGACAGAGAGACAGTGGGACAGAGAGACAGAGGGACAGTGGGACAGTGGGACAGAGACAGTGACGGAGGGACAGAGATAGAGAGAGAAAGAGGGACAGAGACAGAGGGACAGAGACAGAGGGACAGAGACAGAGGGACACAGAGGCAGAGGGACAGTGGGACAGAGACAGAGGGACAGAGGAATAGAGAGACAGAGGGACAGTGGGACAGAGAGACAGAGGGACAGAGAGACAGAGGGACAGAGAGAGAGAGGGACAGTGGGACAGAGACAGAGGGGCAGAGAGACAGAAGGACAGTGGGACAGAGAGGCAGAGGGACAGTGGGACAGAGAGACAGAAGGACACAGAGACAGAGGGACAGAGGGGCATGAGGACAGAGACAGGGACATAGAGACAGAGGGACAGAAGGACAGAGGGTCAGAGAGACAGTGGGACAGTGGGACATAGACAGAGGGACAGAGGGACAGAGAGAAAGAGGGACAGAGAGACAGAGGGACAGAGGGACAGAGAGACAGGGACAGAGATACAGAGGAACAGAGGGACAGAGAGACAGAGCGACAGAGAGACAGAGGGACAGTTGGAGAGGGACAGAGTGACAGTGGGACAGAGACAGAGAGCCAGAGGGACACTGGGACAGAGACAGGGACAGAGAGACAGATGGGCAGAGACAGAGAGACAGAGGGACATAGAAACATAGAAGATCGGAGCAGGAGTAGGCCATTCGGCCCCTCGAGCCTGCTCCGCCAATCGATGTGATCATGGCTGATCATCCAAACTCAGTACCCCGTATCTGCCTTCTCCCCATATCCCTTGATACCTTTAGCTCTAAGAAATATATCCAAATCCTTCTTGAATATAT
This sequence comes from Somniosus microcephalus, assembly GCF_052327205.1. Classification (NCBI taxonomy): domain Eukaryota; kingdom Metazoa; phylum Chordata; class Chondrichthyes; order Squaliformes; family Somniosidae; genus Somniosus; species Somniosus microcephalus. Next base: position 11,049,826 of record NC_141006.1, on the reverse strand, counting down.
TTAAAGACTTGGCCTCAACCGCCTTCTGTGGAAGAGAATTCCACAGGTTCACCACTCTCTTGGTGAAGAAATTCCTCCTCATCTCTGTCCTAAATGGCTTACCCCTTATCCTTAGACTGTGACCCCTGGTTCTGGACTCTCCGACCATCGGGAACATTCTACCTGCATCTAGTTTGTCCAGACCTGTCAGAATTTTATAAGTTTCAATGAGATCCCCTCTCATTCTTCTAAACTCCAGCGAGTATAAGCCCAATCGACCCAATCTCTCCTCATACCTCATTCCTGCCATCCCAGGTATCCGCCTGGTGAATCTTCGCTGCACTCCCTCCATGGCGAGAACATCCTTCCTCAGATAAGGCGACCAAAACTGCACACAGTACTCAAGGTGTGGTCTCAGCAAGGCCCTGTACAACTGCAGCAAGACATCCTTGCTCCTGTACTCAAACCCTTTCGGTATGAAGGCCAACATACCATTTGCCTTTTTCACCGCCTGCTGCACCTGCATGCTTACCTTCAGCGACTGGTGCACAAGGACACCCAGGTCTTGTTGCACTTCCCCTTCTCCCAATCTATTGCCATGTTTCTCTCTGTGGCGCAACCCACTGAATTTCTAGGCCAGAGGTTCAGAGAGACAGAGGGACAGTGGGACAGAGGGACAGTGGGACAGAGAGACAGAGGGACAGAGAGACAGAGAGACAGAGGGACAGAGGGACAGAGACAGCGGGACAGAGAGACAGAGGGACAGAGGGACAGAGGGACAGTGGGACAGAGAGACAGGGAGACAGAGGGGCAGCGAAACAGAGGGACAGGGGGCTAGAGAGATAGAGGGACACAGAGACAGAGAGACAGAGGGACAGAGGGACAGAGACAGCGGGACAGAGAGACACAGAGACAGAGGGACAGAGGGACAGAGGGACAGTGGGGCAGAGAGACAGGGAGACAGAGGGACAGCGAAACAGAGGGACAGGGGGATAGAGAGATAGAGGGACACAGAGACAGAGGGACAGAGAGACAGTGGGACAGAGAGAGTGGGACAGAGAGACACAGAGACCGAGGGACAGTGGGACAGAGACAGAGGGACAGCGATACAGAGGGACAGGGAAACAGAGGGATAGAATGACAGTGGAACAGAGACAGAGGGACAGAGGGACAGAGGGACAGTGGGCAGAGAGACAGGGACAGAGAGCCAGAGAGACAGAGGGACAGAGAGACAGAGGGACAGAGGGATACAGAGACAGAGGGACAGAGTGACAGTGAGACAGAGACAGGAATAGAGGGACAGTGGGACAGAGGCAGAGAGACAGTGGGTCAGCGACAAAGAGACAGAGAGCCAGAGGGACACTGGGACAGAGGGACAGTGGGACAGAGAGACAGAGGGACAGTGGGACAGAGACAGGGACAGAGGGACAGTGGGACAGAGACAGTGATGGAGGGACAGAGGTAGAGAGAGACAGAGGGACAGAGACAGAGGGACAGAGACAGAGGGACACAGAGACAGAGGGACAGTGGGACAGAGACAGAGGGACAGAGGAATAGAGAGACAGAGGGACAGTGGGACAGAGAGACAGAGGGACAGAGAGACAGAGGGACAGAGAGACAGAGGGACAGAGAGACAGAGAGACAAAGGGACAGAGAGACAGAGGGACAGAGACTGAGGAAAAGGGAGACAGAGAGATAGAGGGACAGAGGAACAGAGGGACAGTGGGACAGAGAGACAGAGGGACTGAGTGACAGGGACAGAGAGACTGAGGGTCAGAGAGACAGAGCGGCAGAGAGACAAAGGGACAGTTAGAGAGGGACAGAGTGACAGTGGGACAGAGACAGAGAGCCAGAGGGACACTGGGACAGAGGGACAGTGGGACAGAGAGGCAGAGGGACAGAGGGATAGAGAGACAGAGGGACAGTGAGACAGAGAGACACATAGAAACATAGAAGATAGGAGCAGGAGTAGGCCATTCGGCCCCTCGAGCCTGCTCCGCCATTCAATGTGATCATGGCTGATCATCCAAACTCAGTACCCCGTATCTGCCTTCTCCCCATATCCCTTGATACCTTTAGCTCTAAGAAATATATCCAAATCCTTCTTGAATATATTTAAAGACTTGGCCTCAACCACCTTCTGTGGTAGAGAATTCCACAGGTTCACCACTCTCTGTGTGAAGAAATTCTTCCTCATCTCTGTCCTAAATGGCTTACCCCTTATCCTTAGACTATGACCCCTGGTTCTGGACTCTCCGACCATCAGGAACATTCCACCTGCATCTAGTTTGTCCAGACCTGTCAGAATTTTATAAGTTTCAATGAGATCCCCTCTCATTCTTCTAAACTCCAGCGAGTATAAGCCCAATCGATCCAATCTCTCCTCACGTCATTCCTGTCATCCCAGGTATCAGTCTGGTGAATCTTCGCTGCACTCCCTCCATGGTAAGAACATCCTTCCTCAGATAAGGCGACCAAAACTGCACACAATACTCAAGGTGTGGTCTCACCAAGGCCCTGTACAACTGCAGCAGGACATCCTTGCTCCTGTACTCGAATCCTATCGCTATGAAGGCCAACATACCATTTGCCTTTTTCACCGCCAGCTGCACCTGCATGCTTACCTTCAGCGACTGGTGCACAAGGACACCCAGGTCTCGTTGCACTTCCCCTTCTCCCAATCTATTGCCATTCAGATAATAGTCTGCATTTCTGTTTTTGACACCAAAGTGGATAACCTCACATTTATCCACGTTATATTGCATCTGCCACGCTTCTGCCCAATCACCCAACCTGTCCAAATCATCCTGGAGCTTCTCGGTATCCTCCTTGCAGCACACATGCCCACCCAGCTTTGTGTCGTCTGCAAACTTGGAGATATTACATCTAGTTCCCTTATCTAGATCATTAATGTATATTGTGAATAGCTGGGGTCCAAGGACCGATCCCTGCGGTACCCCACTAGTCACTGCCTGCCACTCGGAAAAAGACCCGTTAATTCCTACTCTCTGCTTTCTGTCCGCCAACCAGTTCTCTATCCAAGTCAATATCTTGCCCCCAATCCCATGTGCCTTAACTTTACACGCTAATCTCTTATGCAGGACCTTATCGAAAGCCTTCTGAAAGTCCAAATACACCACATCTACTGGTTCTCCCTTATCTATTTTCCCAGTTACATCCTCAAAAAATTCCAGTAGATTAGTCAAGCACGATTTACCTTTCGTAAATCCATGTTGACTTTGTCCGATCCTGTCACTGTTTTCCAAGTGCTCAGCTATTATATCCTTTATAATGGACTCTAGCATTTTCCCCACTACCAATATCAGGCTCACCGGTCTGTAATTCCCCGTTTTCTCTCTACCACCTTTTTGAATAGTGGGGTTACATTAGCTATCCTCCAATCTATGGGAACTGTTCCAGAGTTTATAGAATTTTGGAAGATGATCAGCAATGCATCTACTATTTCTAGGGCCACCTCAAGTACCCTAGGATGCAGATTATCAGGCCCTGGGGATTTATCGGCCTTCAATCCCGTCAATTTCCCTAACACCATTTCCCTACAAATACTGATTTCTTTCAGTTCCTCCCTCTCATCAGACCCTATGTTCTCCAACATCTCTGGGAGGTTATTTGTGTCCTCCTTTGTGAAGACAGAACCAAAATATGTATTTAATTGCTTGCCATTTCTTTGTTCCCCATTATAAATTCCCCTGATTCTGACTACAAGGGACCTACGCTTGACTTCACCAATCTTTTTCTCTTCACATATCTATAAAAGCTCTTACAGTCAGTTTTTATGTTCCCTGCAAGCTTACTTTCATATTCTATTTTCCCCTTCTTATTTAATCCCTTTGTCCTCCTTTGTTGAATCCCAAACTGCTCCCAATCCTCAGGGTTACCGCTTTTTCTGGCCAATTTATATGCCCTCTCCTTGGATCTTATGCTAGGACAGAGAGACAGAGTGACAGTGGGACAGAGACAGAGGGACAGAGAGACAGAGTGACAGTGGGACAGAGACAGAGGGACAGAGAGACAGAGAGACGGAGGGACGGAGGGACACAGAGTCAGAGGGGCAGTGGGACAGAGAGACTGAGGGATAGTGGGACAGAGACACAGAGACAGAGGGATGGAGGGACAGAGGGTCACAGAGACAGAGGGACAGAGAGACAGAGGGACAGTGGGACAGAGAGACAGAGGGACAGTGGGACAGAGACAGAGGGACAGTGGGACAGAGACAGAGGGACAGAGGGACAGAGTGACAGAGGGACAGAGAGACAGAGGGACAGAGAGGCAGAGGGACAGAGGGACAGAGGGACAGTGGGACAGAGAGACAGAGGGACAGTGGGACAGAGGGACAGAGGGACAGAGGGTAGGAGTGACAGAGGGACAGAGGGACAGAGGGACAGAGAGACAGTGGGACAGAGAGACAGAGGGACAGTGGGACAGAGACAGGGACAGTGGGACAGAGGGACAGAGGGACAGAGGGACAGAGTGACAGAGGGACAGAGGGACAGAGAGGCAGAGGGACAGAGAGACAGTGGGACAGAGGGACAGAGGGACAGTGGGACAGAGAGACAGAGGGACAGTGGGACAGAGGGACAGTGGGACAGAGGGACAGAGAGACAGTGGGACAGAGAGACAGAGGGACAGTGGGACAGAGACAGGGACAGTGGGACAGAGACAGAGGGACAGAGGGACAGAGTGACAGAGGGACAGAGGGACAGAGAGGCAGAGGGACAGAGAGACAGTGGGACAGAGGGACAGAGGGACAGTGGGACCGAGGGACAGAGCCAGAGGGACAGAGGGAAAGAGCCAGAGGGACAGAGTTACAGAGGGACAGAGAGACAGAGGGACATAGAGACAGAGGGACAGAGGGTCAGAGAGACAGTGGGACATAGACAGAGGGACAAAGAGACAGAGACAGAGGGACAGAGAGACAGTGGGACAGAGGGACAGAGGGACAGTGGAACAGAGGGACATGACAGAGGGACAGAGTCAGAGGGACAGAGGGATAGAGGGACAGAGCCAGAGTGACAGATGGAAAGGGACAGAGTTACAGTGGGACAGAGACAGAGGGACAGAGAGACAGAGGGACAGAGGGATACAGAGACAGAGGGACAGAGAGACAGAGGGACAGAGGGCCAGTGGGACAGAGACAGAGGGACAGAGAGACAGTGAGACAGAGAGACAGAGGGACAGAGAGACAGAGGGACAGCGGGACACAGAGACAGAGGGACAGAGAGACAGAGGGACAGAGGGCCAGTGGGACAGAGACAGAGAGACAGAGAGACAGTGAGACAGAGGGACAGAGGTACAAAGAGACAGACGGACAGAGTGACAGAGAGACAGAGGGACAGAGGGAGACAGACAGATGGACAGAGAGACAGAGCGACAGAGACAGGGACATAGAGACAGAGGGACAGAAGGACAGAGAGACAGAGGGAGAGTGGAACAGGGACAGAGGGACAGAGAGACAGAGGGACAGAGAGACAAAGGGAAGAGAGACAGAGGGAAAGATTGACAGTGGGACAGAAAGACAAAGGGACAGAGGGACACAGAGTCAGAGGGACACAGAGTCAGAGGGACAGAGAGACAGAGAGACAGAGAGACAGAGAGACAGAGGGACAGAGGGACAGAGAGACAGAGGGACAGAGAGACAGAGAGACAGAGAGACTGAGGGACAGAGGGACAGAGAGACTGAGGGACAGAGGGACAGAGAGACAGAGAGACAGAGGGACAGAGAGACAGAGAGACAGAGGGACAGAGGGACAGAGAGACAGAGACGCAGAGACAGAGGCCTGGAAATTCACTATAGCCCCGTTTGGGGCGGCAGCCTCGCCAGGGCGCTAGAAGTAGTGCCCCGGAAACAGTCGCGGCCGCCCGCCGGAAGTTCAGTTTGCGCACCCCAGAGGGAAGCGCGGCGCTACTGGAGGCGCCCCGCATCCCTCTTGGGGTGCTGCAGCTGAATATCGCTGCACAACGTGCCACAGCGCCATACGCTGCGACACGGCGCGCCGAGGTCCTTCTTAAAGGTGAGGGGCCTCGTGCAGCGCAATCGGAGATCGCGAGTGCCGGCAAAAGAGCCCGGCACCGGGGAGAAGTGCCGGGCTCTTGGAATGCAGTCGGCATTCCGCGGGGGGGGGGGTTGCTCAGGAGGCCGGGGACGGCAGCGCGGAGAGGTGCTGGCAGGCAGCCAGCAAAAAAAATGGCCGCCCCGCACCTCTCCTTTAATTAGCGCCTCTACCGCCGCAGGTAGGCCCCCCTGAACCGGTCGCAAAAAGCACCAGGCGTTAAAGCAGGGGGCGCATCTAAATATCGCGATTGGGGCGATAGCGGGGCACTGCGCACACCGATTACATCATCGATAGCGGCGCAGCGCTAACGGCTAGCGCCGCCATTAGCGTCCCACTGAATTTAGCGGGAGGCATCTCCAGTGGCTTCCGACCCACTTAGCGCCCTCTTAAGGTGCTAACGGGTGGCGCAACCCACTGAATTTCTAGGCCAGAGGGTCAGAGAGACAGAGGGACAGAAAGACAGAGAGACAGAGAGACAGAGGGACAGAGGGGCAGAGAGACAGAGGGACAGAGGGACAGAGGGACAGAGACAGAGGGACAGATACAGAGGGAGAGAGACAGAGGGACAGAGACAGAGGGACAGAGACAGAGAGACAGTGGGACAGAGGGACAGAGAGACAGAGGGAAAGAGCCAGAGAGACAGAGGGCCAGAGGGCCCGAGAGAGAGGAACAGCGAGACAGAGAGATAGAGGGACAGTGGGACAGAGGGACAGAGGGACAGAGTGACAGTGGGACAGAGACAGAGGGACAGTGGAACAGAGACAGAGGGACAGTGGGACAGAGACAGAGGAACAGGGGGACAGAGGGACAGTGGGACAGAGAGACAGTGGGACAGTGGGACAGAGACAGAGGGACAGAGAGACAGAGGGACAGAGACAGTGGGACAGAGGGACAGAGAGCCAGAGGGACAGTGGGACAGAGGGACAGTGGGACAGAGGGACAGAGAGACAGAGGGACAGAGGGACAGAGAGACAGAGGGACAGAGAGACAGAGGGACAGAGGGGCAGAGGGACAGAGGACAGAGGGGCAGAGGGACAGAGGGACAGAGGGACAGTGTGACAGCGGGACAGCGAGACAGAGGGACAGAGGGACAGTGTGACAGAGGGACAGTGAGACAGAGATAGAGGGACAGTGGGACAGAGGGACAGAGAGACAGAGGGACAGAGTGACAGTGGGACAGAGACAGAGGGACAGAGGGACAGAGAGACAGAGGGACAGAGGGACAGAGAGACAGAGGGACAGAGAGACAGAGGGACAGAGAGACAGGGGGACAGAGAGACAGAGGGACAGAGGGACAGAGAGACAGTGAGACAGAGAGACAGAGGGACAGAGAGACAGAGGGACAGCGGGACACAGAGACAGAGGGACAGAGAGACAGAGGGACAGAGGGCCAGTGGGACAGAGACAGAGAGACAGAGAGACAGTGAGACAGAGGGACAGAGGTACAAAGAGACAGACGGACAGAGTGACAGAGAGACAGAGGGACAGAGGGAGACAGACAGATGGACAGAGAGACAGAGCGACAGAGACAGGGACATAGAGACAGAGGGACAGAAGGACAGAGAGACAGAGGGAGAGTGGAACAGGGACAGAGGGACAGAGAGACAGAGGGACAGAGAGACAAAGGGAAGAGAGACAGAGGGAAAGATTGACAGTGGGACAGAAAGACAAAGGGACAGAGGGACACAGAGTCAGAGGGACACAGAGTCAGAGGGACAGAGAGACAGAGAGACAGAGAGACAGAGAGACAGAGGGACAGAGGGACAGAGAGACAGAGGGACAGAGAGACAGAGAGACAGAGAGACTGAGGGACAGAGGGACAGAGAGACTGAGGGACAGAGGGACAGAGAGACAGAGAGACAGAGGGACAGAGAGACAGAGAGACAGAGGGACAGAGGGACAGAGAGACAGAGACGCAGAGACAGAGGCCTGGAAATTCACTATAGCCCCGTTTGGGGCGGCAGCCTCGCCAGGGCGCTAGAAGTAGTGCCCCGGAAACAGTCGCGGCCGCCCGCCGGAAGTTCAGTTTGCGCACCCCAGAGGGAAGCGCGGCGCTACTGGAGGCGCCCCGCATCCCTCTTGGGGTGCTGCAGCTGAATATCGCTGCACAACGTGCCACAGCGCCATACGCTGCGACACGGCGCGCCGAGGTCCTTCTTAAAGGTGAGGGGCCTCGTGCAGCGCAATCGGAGATCGCGAGTGCCGGCAAAAGAGCCCGGCACCGGGGAGAAGTGCCGGGCTCTTGGAATGCAGTCGGCATTCCGCGGGGGGGGGGTTGCTCAGGAGGCCGGGGACGGCAGCGCGGAGAGGTGCTGGCAGGCAGCCAGCAAAAAAAATGGCCGCCCCGCACCTCTCCTTTAATTAGCGCCTCTACCGCCGCAGGTAGGCCCCCCTGAACCGGTCGCAAAAAGCACCAGGCGTTAAAGCAGGGGGCGCATCTAAATATCGCGATTGGGGCGATAGCGGGGCACTGCGCACACCGATTACATCATCGATAGCGGCGCAGCGCTAACGGCTAGCGCCGCCATTAGCGTCCCACTGAATTTAGCGGGAGGCATCTCCAGTGGCTTCCGACCCACTTAGCGCCCTCTTAAGGTGCTAACGGGTGGCGCAACCCACTGAATTTCTAGGCCAGAGGGTCAGAGAGACAGAGGGACAGAAAGACAGAGAGACAGAGAGACAGAGGGACAGAGGGGCAGAGAGACAGAGGGACAGAGGGACAGAGGGACAGAGACAGAGGGACAGATACAGAGGGAGAGAGACAGAGGGACAGAGACAGAGGGACAGAGACAGAGAGACAGTGGGACAGAGGGACAGAGAGACAGAGGGAAAGAGCCAGAGAGACAGAGGGCCAGAGGGCCCGAGAGAGAGGAACAGCGAGACAGAGAGATAGAGGGACAGTGGGACAGAGGGACAGAGGGACAGAGTGACAGTGGGACAGAGACAGAGGGACAGTGGAACAGAGACAGAGGGACAGTGGGACAGAGACAGAGGAACAGGGGGACAGAGGGACAGTGGGACAGAGAGACAGTGGGACAGTGGGACAGAGACAGAGGGACAGAGAGACAGAGGGACAGAGACAGTGGGACAGAGGGACAGAGAGCCAGAGGGACAGTGGGACAGAGGGACAGTGGGACAGAGGGACAGAGAGACAGAGGGACAGAGGGACAGAGAGACAGAGGGACAGAGAGACAGAGGGACAGAGGGGCAGAGGGACAGAGGACAGAGGGGCAGAGGGACAGAGGGACAGAGGGACAGTGTGACAGCGGGACAGCGAGACAGAGGGACAGAGGGACAGTGTGACAGAGGGACAGTGAGACAGAGATAGAGGGACAGTGGGACAGAGGGACAGAGAGACAGAGGGACAGAGTGACAGTGGGACAGAGACAGAGGGACAGAGGGACAGAGAGACAGAGGGACAGAGGGACAGAGAGACAGAGGGACAGAGAGACAGAGGGACAGAGAGACAGGGGGACAGAGAGACAGAGGGACAGAGGGACAGAGAGACAGAGAGACAGAGAGACAGAGGGACAGAGGGACAACGGGACAGAGGGACAGAGTGACAGTCTGACAGAGGGACAGAGGGACAGTGAGACAGAGAGATGGAGGGACAGAGAGACAGTGGGACAGTGGGACAGAGACAGTGGGACAGAGACAGAGGGACAGAGACAGAGGGACAGAGACCGAGAGACAGAGACAGTGGGACAGTGGGACAGAGAGACAGAGCGACAGAGAGACAGAGGGAAAGAGCCAGAGAGACAGAGGGACAGAGGGCCAGAGAGAGAGGAACAGCGAGACAGAGAGATAGAGGGACAGTGGGACAGAGGGACAGAGAGACAGAGGGACAGAGGGACAGAGTGACAGTGGGACAGAGACAGAGGGACAGTGGGACAGAGACATAGGGACAGTGGGACAGAGACAGAGGAACAGGGGGACAGAGGGACAGTGGGACAGAGACAGAGAGACAGACGGACAGAGAGACAGAGGGACAGCGTGACAGAGGGACAGCATGACAGCGGAACAGAGAGACAGAGGGACAGAGGGACAGAGAGACAGTGGGACAGAGAGACAGTGGGACAGAGGGACAGTGGGACAGAGACAGAGGGACAGAGAGACAGAGGGACAGCGGGACAGAGGGACAGAGAGACAGAGGGACTGAGAGACAGAGGGACAGAGGGACAGTGTGACAGAGGGCCAGAGGGACTGTGATCAGAGAGATGGAGGGACAGAGAGACAGTGGGACAGCGGGACAGAGACAGAGGGACAGTGAGACAGTGGGACAGAGAGACAGAGTGACAGAGACAGAGGGACAGAGAGACAGAGGGACAGAGAGACAGAGGGACAGAGGGACAGAGAGACAGAGGGACAGTGGGATAGAGACAGAGAGACAGAGGGACAGAGAGACAGAGGGACAGAGGGACAGTGGGACAGAGGGACCGAGGGAAACAGCGAGAGGGACAGAGAGACAGAGGGATAGAGAGGCAGAGGGAGTGTCCCAGTGTGTCGGGTGTGTCTGGGTGTCACCGGGTGTCTCTGGGTTTATCGGGTGTGTCCGGTGTGTCGGGTGTCGGATTTATCGGGTGTCGGGTCTATCGGGTGTCGGGTGTCTCCCGGTGTCTCCGGGTGTGTCGGGTGTCTCTCGGTGTCTCCGGTTGTGTCGGGTGTCTCCCGGTGTCTCCGGGTGTCTCTGGGTTTATTGGGTGTGTCCGGTGTGTCGGGTGTCAGGTTTATCGGGTGTCGGGTGTGTCGGGTGTCTCCCGGTGTCTCCGGGTGTCTCTGGGTTTATTGGGTGTGTCCGGTGTGTCGGGTGTCAGGTTTATCGGGTGTCGGGTGTGTCGGGTGTCTCCAGGTGTCTCCGGGTGTCTCTGGGTTTATTGGGTGTGTCCGGTGTGTCGGGTGTCGGGTTTATCGGGTGTCGGGTGTCTCCCGGTGTCTCCGGGTGTGTCTGGATTTATCGGTTGTGCCAGGTGTGACTCGGGTCTCTCTTTCTCTGTATTTCAGAATAAGTCACTGCCGCTGGAGGAGACGACCGACTGCCTGAGCACCATGGCCAGTGTGTGTCAGGTGATGCTGGAAAGCCCGTGAGTACTAACCTGGCATCAAAAACAGTTCACACAGAACAGGAGTTATACCAGCCAGGCACACTCTGAACATCTCAGCAACAGGTCAGCGAGACTCTGTCCAACGGCTGATCCTGTTCTGAACATTGAATCTCTCCAAACCCCAGGTTTGATCTCAGGGTGTGGGGCTGACGGCAGGGCCAGCCTTTCACAGTCCATACACACCTACACTAGCCACACATACGATCAACTAACTGTACCGGGCAGTTAACCACAACCATTGCCATCACCATACCAGATATTTAAAAAGGCGACGTTTACCACAAATTAATTTCACTGTTATTTCGAGCAGTTCAATAAGCCATTCGCAACTCACCAAACTGCGAGCTTGTTAATTACTGAATCCTCTCTACTCACTTTTTCAAAAGCTCTGCTCAGTTCAGTGAATTGAATTGTTTACTAAGTTTCTTAAACTTTGTAACGATGACTGTTGGCCTGTCAGTCTGTTCCTCACACTGTGACTGTCAGTCTGTTCCACACACTGTGACTGTCAGTCTGTTCCTCACACTGTGACTGTCAATCTGTTCCTCACACTGTGACTGTCAGTCTGTTCCTCACGCTGTGACTGTCAGTCTGTTCCTCACACTGTGACTGTCAATCTGTTCCTCACACTGTGACTGTCAGTCTGTTCCTCACACTGTGACTGTCAATCTGTTCCTCACACTGTGACTGTCAGTCTGTTCCTCACACTGTGACTGTCAGTCTGTTCCTCACACTGTGACTGTCAGTCTGTTCCTCACACTGTGACTGTCAGTCTGTTCCTCACACTGTGACTGTCAGTCTGTTCCTCACACTGTGACTGTCAGTCTGTTCCAAACACTGTGACTGTCAATCTGTTCCTCACACTGTGACTGTCAGTCTGTTCCACACACTGTGACTGTCAGTCTGTTCCTCACACTGTGACTGTCAGTCTGTTCCTCACACTGTGACTGTCAGTCTGTTCCTCACACTGTGACTGTCAATCTGTTCCTCACACTGTGACTGTCAGTCTGTTCCTCACGCTGTGACTGTCAGTCTGTTCCTCACACTGTGACTGTGAGTCTGTTCCTCACACTGTGACTGTCAGTCTGTTCCTCACACAGTGACTGTCAGTCTGTTCCTCACACTGTGACTGTCAGTCTGTTCCTCACACTGTGACTGTGAGTCTGTTCCTCACACTGTGACTGTCAGTCTGTTCCTCACGCTGTGACTGTGAGTCTGTTCCTCACACTGTGACTGTCAGTCTGTTCCTCACGCTGTGACTGTCAGTCTGTTCCTCACACTGTGACTGTCAGTCTGTTCCTCACACTGTGACTGTCAGTCTGTTCCTCACACTGTGACTGTCAGTCTGTTCCTCACACTGTGACTGTCAGTCTGTTCCTCACACAGTGACTGTCAGTCTGTTCCTCACACTGTGACTGTCAGTCTGTTCCTCACGCTGTGACTGTCAGTCTGTTCCTCACACTGTGACTGTCAGTCTGTTCCTCACACTGTGACTGTCAGTCTGTTCCTCACACTGTGACTGTGAGTCTGTTCCTCACACTGTGACTGTCAGTCTGTTCCACACACTGTGACTGTCAGTCTGTTCCTCACACTGTGCCTGTCAGTCTGTTCCTCACACTGTGGCTGTCAGTCTGTTCCTCACACTGTGACTGTCAGTCTGTTCCACACACTGTGACTGTCAGTCTGTTCCTCACACTGTGACTGTCAGTCTGTTCCACACACTGTGACTGTCAGTCTGTTCCTCACACTGTGACTGTCAGTCTGTTCCTCACACTGTGACTGTCGGTCTGTTCCTCACACTGTGACTGTGAGTCTGTTCCTCACACTGTGACTGTCAGTCTGTTCCTCACACTGTGACTGTCGGTCTGTTCCTCACACTGTGACTGTCGGTCTGTTCCTCACACTGTGACTGTCGGTCTGTTCCTCACACTGTGACTGTCGGTCTGTTTCTCACACTGTGACTGTCGGTCTGTTCCTCACACTGTGACTGTCGGTCTGTTTCTCACACTGTGACTGTCAGTCTGTTCCTCACACTGTGACTGTCGGTCTGTTCCTCACACTGTGACTGTGAGTCTGTTCCTCACACTGTGACTGTCAGTCTGTTCCTCACACTGTGACTGTCAATCTGTTCCTCACACTGTGACTGTCAGTCTGTTCCTCACACTGTGACTGTCAGTCTGTTCCTCACGCTGTGACTGTCAGTCTGTTCCTCACACTGTGACTGTCAATCTGTTCCTCACACTGTGACTGTCAGTCTGTTCCTCACACTGTGACTGTCAATCTGTTCCTCACACTGTGACTGTCAGTCTGTTCCTCACACTGTGACTGTCAGTCTGTTCCTCACACTGTGACTGTCAATCTGTTCCTCACACTGTGACTGTCAGTCTGTTCCTCACACTGTGACTGTCAGTCTGTTCCTCACACTGTGACTGTCAATCTGTTCCTCACACTGTGACTGTCAGTCTGTTCCACACACTGTGACTGTCAGTCTGTTCCACACACTGTGACTGTCAGTCTGTTCCACACACTGTGACTGTCAGTCTGTTCCTCACACTGTGACTGTCAGTCTGTTCCTCACACTGTGACTGTCAGTCTGTTCCACACACTGTGACTGTCAGTCTGTTCCTCACACTGTGACTGTCAGTCTGTTCCTCACACTGTGACTGTCAGTCTGTTCCACACACTGTGACTGTCAGTCTGTTCCTCACACTGCGACTGTCAGTCTGTTCCTCACACTGTGACTGTCAGTCTGTTCCTCACACTGCGACTGTCAGTCTGTTCCTCACACTGTGACTGTCAGTCTGTTCCTCACACTGTGACTGTCAGTCTGTTCCACACACTGTGACTGCCAATCTGTTCCTCACACTGTGACTGTCAGTCCGTTCCACACACTGTGACTGTCAGTCTGTTCCTCACACTGTGACTGTCAGTCTGTTCCTCACACTGTGACTGTCAGTCTGTTCCTCACACTGTGACTGTCAATCTGTTCCTCACACTGTGACTGTCAGTCTGTTCCTCACGCTGTGACTGTCAGTCTGTTCCTCACACTGTGACTGTGAGTCTGTTCCTCACACTGTGACTGTCAGTCTGTTCCTCACACAGTGACTGTCAGTCTGTTCCTCACACTGTGACTGTCAGTCTGTTCCTCACACTGTGACTGTCAGTCTGTTCCTCACACTGTGACTGTCAGTCTGTTCCTCACACTGTGACTGTCAGTCTGTTCCTCACACTGTGACTGTCAGTCTGTTCCTCACACTGTGGCTGTCAGTCAGTCTGTTCTTCACACTGTGACTGTCAGTCTGTTCCTCACACTGCGACTGTCAGTCTGTTCCTCACACTGTGACTGTCAGTCTGTTCCTCACACTGTGACTGTCAGCCTGTTCCTCACACTGTGACTGTCGGTCTGTTCCTCACACTGTGACTGTCAGTCTGTTCCTCACACTGTGACTGTCGGTCTGTTCCTCACACTGTGACTGTCGGTCTATTCCTCACTCTGTGACTGTCAGTCTGTTCCTCACACTGTGACTGTCAGCCTGTTCCTCACACTGTGACTGTCAGTCTGTTCCTCACACTGTGACTGTCAGTCTGTTCCTCACACTGTGACTGTCAGTCTGTTCCTCACACTGTGACTGTCAGTCTGTTCCTCACACTGTGGGCTGAATTTTGCCGGTGCTCAGAGAGCCAGTTCAGAGGCGGGTCCACTGTCAAAATCAAACAGATTGACAGTGGGGCGATATCCGGCTCTAATCACCCCTCCTTCTGATTTTCCCTCATGCTGGCTCTGCCTGCGCTTTGCAGACATGGCAGTAAGCGGCGGGTCAAGCAGTTGTGCTCGTTGAGATGGTGTTTAAAGCAATTTAATCATCATTTTACCAGGCACAAAGTATTTTCCCAAGTTTTCCACGAGGTTCCCTCACTCGGGGGTCACGCCAGGTAAGTATGTCGGGTTCTGAACAACTCTCCATTTCTTTCAATAGATGACAGCTGTAAAAGTGTTGGGGAGGTCTCTTCCGCCCATTGGAAGGGAAGAGAACCTCCCTGCGTGCTGTGACTCCCTCCATAAGCATATGGAGGGAGTCATGGGAGAGCCTGTGTGCAGCCGTGCCCCTCTGTGCAGTGCTTGCAGCATCTCACTGCGGTAG
Organism: Somniosus microcephalus; assembly: GCF_052327205.1. Lineage (NCBI taxonomy): Eukaryota > Metazoa > Chordata > Chondrichthyes > Squaliformes > Somniosidae > Somniosus > Somniosus microcephalus. Next base: position 11,034,529 of record NC_141006.1, on the reverse strand, counting down.
AACACTGACAGCACAAGTGTCAAAATCAATTTGCGCATGGTCCCTTTAAGGAAACCGGCTGATGATGCGTCATCAAATGACGTCATCAGACACGCTTCCTTTTAATTGGCCGGGATCCTCGCTGGGCGGGCTTTACCAGCCCAATCAGGGGAAGATCACTTGGAGGAGGTGGGATGAAGGTGGGATGAAGACGGGAGCGGGGTTTGCGGCTGCTGCCTGCTACGGCCGCACCAGACTCGCCACGGCGGTTCCTCACGCTGTTCACTTTTATTGCAGGGAATACAGGAGACGGTTCAACAACACAGAGACTTTCCTGTTCTGTATGAGAGTCATGGTTGGGGTTATTATTCTCTATGATCATGTCCATCCAGTGGGGGCTTTTGCAAAGTCTTCAAAGATAGATGTAAGTATCTCATCTTCGGCACTTAATAGTCTCAGCCACACAAGATAGCAGAATGTGTTATATTACATCACTGCACAGCTCATTCCTGCTCATTACAGCTCATTACAACCCATTACAACTTATTATAGCTCTGTACAGCTCATTCCTGCTCATTACAGCATGGTAAAGCTTGTTACAGCTGATTATAGCTCATTAAATTGAGTTACATTGAGTCTACAGCACAGAAACAGGCCATTCGGACCAACTACTCTGCCGGTGTTTATGCTCAACACGAGCCTCCTCCCACGCCTCGGCATCTAAGCCTAGCTACATATCCTTTTATTCCTTTCTCCCTCATGTGCTTATCTAGCTTCCCATTCAATCTCAAATCTTGAATCTTAAATTGTACAACTCATTACAGCACAACTGCTTGTTAAGGCATGTTACAAAACCGTACAGCACGTTACAGCACTGTGTAGCACAGCCACCCCTCAAGCCCAGAAACACAGTGCACAGCGATACTGCTTGGGTTTAACCTGTTGATATTCTGTAGCTTATCAGTACAAGCACGAGTGAGCAATCCTCTGCTTATCCAGCTCGGGCTGCACTCCCGATCCTATTAATGAACTTGGCTGACTGCTCCGTCATCGCTCAGTGCCCTGGATTACTGCAGTTCAGGGGCTCAAGTACCTGGCCTGCCATTACTGGACCTCTCTCATTTTAGCTCCCTCGACCCCAAACAGACCCCGCTTGTCTGGCCCCCCGTCCATCACCATTGATGAGCACTAGCTGGCCTTTAGACATGTGTGGGTTTGAGTCCTCGCTGAGCAGACAGTGGGTATCAGGACCTCCTCACTATCAGCACACCTCACGATCAGCATGGGGAGGAGCGTATCTCACTAACACGTGTGTGGGTGTATTGCCACCATCGTACTGACTGCACTATGGCTACGCACCATAGCTGATCAACTTAAACAGCAGCTCATTCCCCCTTCACAACTCAAGCCCTGGATTTGTCCATTGGTGTTCACAGTGTAACACAACATTGCACAGTAAGAGGGCACAAACCAGCACACTCTCTACATGGACGAGTAGAGGGGAGGGGAGGGGGTGTTGCAATATTAATTAAGGAGTCAATTACTGCTGTAAGGAGGGACGATATATTAGCGGGTTCCTCTAATGAGGCCATATGGGTAGAACTTAAAAACAAAAAGGGGGCAAGCACTTTGCTGGGAGTGTACTATAGGCCCCCAAACAGCCAGGGGGAGATAGAGGAACAGATATGTAGGCAAATCTCAGAGAAGTGCGAAAATAATAGGGTAATAATAGCGGGGGATTTCAACTTCCCCAATATAAATTGGGACAGTCAGAGTGTGAAAGGCTTAGAGGGTGCAGAATTCTTAAAGTGCATCCAGGAGAGCTTTTTGAGCCAACATGTAGAAAGTCCTACAAGAGAGGGGGCGGTACTGGACCTAATTCTGGGGAATGTAGCCGGGCAAGTGGTGGAAGTGTCAGTAGGAGAGCATTTTGGCGACAGTGACCATAATTCGGTGAGATTTAAGGTGGTCATGGAAAAAGACAAAGACAGCCCGGAAATAAGGGTCCTAAATTGGGGGAAGGCCGATTTTAATATGATAAGGCAGGATCTGGCCAAAGTGGACTGGGAGCAGCTGCTTATAGGAAAATCCACATCAAAACAGTGGGAGACTTTCAGAAGGGAAATAGAGAGAGTACAACGCCAACATGTTCCTGTAAAGGTCAAGGGTGGGACCAACAAGCAAAGGGAACCTTGGATGACAAGGGATATACAAAAATGCATTAGAAATAAAAGGGGGGCTTTTGGCAGTTACAAAAGACTAAAGACAGAAGAAGCCCTAGAGGAGTATAAAAAGTGCAGGGGCATACTTAAAAGAGAAATTAGGAGGGCGAGGAGGGGCCATGAAATAACACTGGCGAGCAAAATAAAGGAAAATCCTAAGATGTTTTATAAGTATATTAAGGGCAAGAGGATAACCAGGGAAAGGGTAGGGCCCATTAGGGACCAAAGTGGCAATCTGTGTGTAGAGCCAGAGGATGTAGGCGGGGTTTTAAATGAATTTTTTGCATCTGTGTTCACTATGGAGAAAGACGATGCAGACATAGAAATCGGGCAAGGGGACTGTGACATACTTGAACATATTAGCATCGAGAGGGAGGAGGTGCTAGCGGTTTTAGCGGGCCAAAAAGTGGATAAATCCCCAGGCCCGGACGAGATGTATCCCAGGCTGCTGTGGGAGGCAAGGGAGGAGATTGCAGGGGCTCTGATCTAATTTTCAGAACCTCTCTGGCCACAGGGGATGTACCAGAGGACTGGAGAACAGCTAACGTAGTACCATTATTCAAGAAGGGTAGCAGGGATAAACCAGGGAATTACAGGCCAGTGAGTCTAACATCTGTGGTGGGGAAATTATTGGAAAAAATTCTGAGGGACAAAATTAATCTCCACTTGGAGAGGCAAGGATTAATCGGGGATAGTCAGCATGGCTTTGTCAAGGGTAAATCATGTCTAACAAATCTGATCGAATTTTTCGAGGGGGTGACTAGTGGGGTGGATGAGGGAAATGCTGTGGATGTGGTTTACATGGACTTCAGTAAAGCTTTTGACAAAGTCCCGCATAGGAGACTGGTCAAGAAGGTAAGAGCCCATGGGATCCAGGGTGCCTTGGCGCGTTGGATCCTAAACTGGCTGAGTGGCAGGAGGCAGAGGGTGATGGTCGAAGGTTGCTTTTGTGACTGGAAGCCTGTGTCCAGTGGGGTACCTCAGGGATCGGTGCTGGGTCCCTTATTGTTTGTGATCTACATAAATGATTTGGATGAAAATGTAAAAGGTATGATCAGTAAGTTCGCAGATGACACGAAAATTGGTGGGGTGGTAAATTGCGAGGAGGAAAGCCTCCGGCTACAGGACGATATAAACGGGTTGGTCAGATGGGCGGAAAAGTGGCAAATGGAATTTAACCCTGAAAAGTGCGAGGTGATGCATTTTGGACGGACAAATAAGGCAAGGGAATACACAATGAGTGGTAGGACCCTAGGAAGTACAGAGGGTCAGAGGGACCTTGGTGTACATGTACATAGATCCCTGAAGGCAGCGGAGCAGGTAGATAAGGTGGTTAAAAAGGCATATGGGATACTTGCCTTCATTAGCCGAGGCATAGAATATAAGAGCAGGGAGGTTATGATGGAGCTGTACAAAACGCTGGTGAGGCCACAGCTGGAGTGCTGTGTGCAGTTCTGGTCGCCTCACTATAGGAAGGATGTGATTGCTTTGGAGAGGGTGCAGAGAAGATTCACCAGGATGTTACCTGGGATGGAGCGCCTCAGCTATGAAGAGAGGCTGGACAGGCTGGAGTTGTTTTCCTTGGAGCAGAGAAGGCTGAGGGGGGACCTGATTGAGGTGTACAAAATAATGAGGGGCATAGATAGGGTAGATAAAGAGGAACTTTTCCCCTTAGTGGGGGGGTCAATAACAAGGGGGCATAGATTCAGGGTAAGGGGCAGGAGATTTAGAGGGGATTTGAGGAGGAACTTTTTCACCCAGAGGGTGGTTGGAATGTGGAACTCAATGCCTGAAATGGTGGTGGAGGCAGGAACCCTCACAACATTCAAGAAGCATTTGGATGAGCACTTGAAATGCCATTGCATACAAGGCTATGGACCAAATGCTGGAAAATGGGATTAGACTGGACAGGGATGGATGGGCGGCGCAGACACGATGGGCCGAAGGGCCTCTTTCTGTGCTGTAAAACTCTATGACTCTATGACTCTATGACCCCTTTATCCTCTACTCTCTTTTTTAGATGAAGGGCTGTATTAAGATTCTGAAAGAGCAGCCTCCAGCCAGTGCGGAAGGACTTCTCAATGCGCTGAGGTAGGAGATTATCAGACAGAGATTGATTATTGGCTGACATTCCCATGTCAAGATACCAACACGGGATGACCAGTGTGGTTAACACGGCTGATTAATGGTGTGAATGGAGCCATGAGACTGACCTGGGATCACTGACACCAGGGCTTACTGTGGCCAACTTATGTGCTGCAACTGACACTGATCACTTATAAACTGTGACTAATGTTCATGGACACTGTGTGGTTGATGTTAATGGACACTGTATGACTGATGTTAATCGACACTGTGTGATTGTAGTCTTCTGATTGCAGCTGGGGACTGACAGCCTCCCTCGCTCTGTATGGTGGTGAAAATACTCGATGCTCTGACTGGTTTTACTCATGGTCATTTCTTGTATTCTTCAGGTACACCACACGACATTTGAACGATGACACCACTTCCAAACAGCTACGCTCGATGCTGCAGTGAGGGCTCTGGAACCTGCACACCTTCAACCTCTGACACTTCACATTCCCAATTTGAAAGCTGTCCAAACATCAATTAAGATTATATTTTTCATTTAATCTTATTTTGTTAAATGGAATAAATATTTCCAATCCTTCAATTTTGAGCTCTGTCATCACTTGGGTCTGTGCAGTCATTGTAATACCAGACTTTGGGACCAGTCTACAATGGCTGTGTCGCTGTTCAACATTCATCAATCGGCAGTATTCTGCTTGTCTGAAACACAAGGGCTGGGATCCTGGGCACTGGACATTCCATGCACACTGATGACCTGTACGAGTTAGAGCGCCCAGAGATCACTCAGTGCGCCACCTCTACATTCCCCTTCCCTGCCCGCTCCCCACGCCGCTCCAGTCCACAGCTCCTCTCCCCTCCCTTCCCCTTCCTGCCATTCCCCTCTCTGTTCCTGTCCACAGCACGTCACCATTCCCCTCCCTTCCCTTCCCCTCCCATTCCCACCGGTCCCCTCCCCACTCCTCTCCACAGCTCACCACCTCTCACTGCCTACAGGGCGATTGACAGAGGCAGCATCTGTCCACCATTTCAACCACATTCACCCCAGTCGATATTCATGCTGCTGTGGTAATCTTCAGCGAGAGCTTACATTTAAAGGTGTAAATCTAGGCCTAGAAATTCGGTGGGCTGCGCCACCAGTTAGCACCTAAAGAGGGCACTCAGTGGCTTTAGCGCCACTGGCCACGCCTCCCGCGATATTTAGTGGGGCGCTAATGGCGGCGTTAGCCTGTAGCGCTGCGCCGCCACCGATGACGTCATCGGTGTGTGCAGCGCCCCGCTACCGCCCCGATCGCGATATTTGGTCGCGCCCCTCACTGTAACACCGGTCGCAATTTGCGACCGGGTCAGGGGGGCCTACCTGCGGCGGTAGTGGTGCTAATTAAAGGGGAGGTGCGGGGCAGTCATTTTATTTGTTGGCCGCCTGCCAGCACCTCCTCGTGCCGCCGCCCCCGGCCTCCTGAGGCCCCCCCCGGGCAGTGCCGGCTGTGTCTGAAGAGCCCGGCCCTTCTCCTCGGTGCCGGGCTCTTTTGCCGGCACTCGCGATCTCGGATCGCGCTGGTGCAGGCCACTCCCCTTTAAGAAGGGAGGAAGGCCTGCAGTATCGCAGCGCGCCATGCCGCAGCGTGTGGCGCTGCGGCACGTTGCGCTGCAATATTCAGTTTCAGCACCCCAAGAGGGATGCGGGGCGCCTCGAGCAGCGCCGCGCTTCCGTTTGGGGCGCTGAAACTGAATATCGGGATGGCGCAAACAGCTCCGTTCGCAGCGGTAATTCCGGTGCCCAGGCGAGCTTGGCGCGCCAAACGGGGTGCCACCGAATTTCTAGGCCCTAATGTCCAGCAAATCACTCCGAATTTACGCACAATTTACGTCCGTCTTTGATCAACTGGATCTGCTAATAAACTCCAACACACACATTCGACGTCACAGTGACTGTGCTCAAATTCGACGTCACAGTGACTGCGCTCACACTCGACGTCACAGTGACTGCGCTCACACTCGACGTCACAGAGACTGCGCTCACACTCGACGTCACAGAGGCTGCGCTCACACTCGACGTCACAGAGACTGCGCTCACACTCGACGTCACAGTGACTGCGCTCACACTCGACGTCACAGAGGCTGCGCTCACACTCGACGTTGCAGTGACTGCTCACACTCGACATCACAGTGACTGTGCTCACATTGGACGTCACAGTGACTGCGCTCACACTCGACGTCACACTGACTGCGCTCACATTCTACGTCATAGACTACGCTCACACTCGACGTCACAGTGACTGCACCCACACTCGACGTCACAGTGACTGCGTTCACACTCGACGTCACAGTGACTGCGCTCACACTCGACGCCACAGTGACTGCGCTCACACTCGACGTCACAGTGACTGCGCTCACACTCGACATCACAGAGACTGCGCTCACACTCGACGTCACAGAGGCTGTGCTCACACTCGACGTCACAGAGACTGCACTCACACTCGATGTCACAGTGACTGCGCTCACACTCGGCGTCACAGAGGCTGCGCTCACACTCGACGTTGCAGTGACTGCTCACACTCGACATCACAGTGACTGTGCTCACATTGGATGTCACACTGACTGCGCTCACACTCGACGTCACACTGACTGCGTTCACACTCGACGTCACACTGACTGCGCTCACACTCGACGTCACAGTCACTGCGCTCACACTCGACGTGACACTGACTGCGCTCACACTCGACGTCACACTGACTGCGCTCACACTCAACATCACAGTGACTGCGCTCACACTCGACGTCACACTGACTGCGCTCACACTCGACATCACAGTGACTGCTCACACTCGACGTCACAGTGACTGCTCACACTCGACGTCACTGACTGCATCCACACTCGACGTCACACTGACAGTGGTCACACTCGACGTCACACAGACTGCGCTCACACTCGACGTCACAGTGACTGCGCTCACACTTGACGTCACAGTGACTGCGCTCACACTCGACGCCACAGTGACTGCTCACGCTCGATGTCACTGTGACTGCTCACACTTGACATCACACTGACTGCGCTCTTACTCGACGTCACACTAACTGCGCTCACACTCGACGTCACACTGACTGCGCTCACACTCGATGTCACACTGACTGCGCTCACACTCAACATCACAGTGACTGCGCTCACACTCGACGTCACACTGACTGCGCTCACACTCGACGTCACACTGACTGCGCTCACACTCGATGTCACAGTGACTGCGCTCACACTCGACGTCACAGTGACTGCGTTCACACTCGACGTCACAATGACTGCTCACACTCGACGTCACAGTGACTGCTCACACTCGACATCACTGACTGCGCTCACACTCGACATCACAGTGACTGCTCACACTCGACGTCACTGACTGTACTCACACTCGACGTCACAGTGACTGCGCTCACACTCGACGTCACAGTGACTGCGCTCACACTCGACATCACACAGACTGCGCTCACACTCGACGTCACAGAGGCTGTGCTCACACTCGACGTCACAGAGACTGCACTCACACTCGACGTCACAGTGACTGCGCTCACACTCGACGTCACAGAGGCTGCGCTCACACTCGACGTTGCAGTGACTGCTCACACCCGACATCACAGTGACTGTGCTCACATTGGATGAAACAGTGACTGCGCTCACACTCGACGTCACACTGACTGCGCTCACATTCTACGTCACAGACTACGCTCATACTCGACGTCACAGTGACCGCACACATTCGACGTCACAGTGACTGCGCTCACATTCGACGTCACAGTGACTGCGCTCACACTCGACGTCACAGTGTCTGCGCTCACACTCGACGTCACAGTGACTGTGCTCACATTCGACATCACAGTGACTGCTCACACTCGACGTCACAGTGACTGCGCTCACACTCGACGTCGCAGTGACTGCGCTCACACTCGACGTCACAGAGACTGCGCTCACACTCGACGTTACAGTGACTGTGCTCACACTTGACGTCACAGAGACTGCGCTCACACTCGACGTCACAGTGACTGCGCTCACACTCAACGTCACAGAGACTGCGCTCACACTCGACGTCACAGTGACTGCGCTCACATTGGACGTCACAGTGCCTGCGCTCACACTCGATGTCACAGTGACGGCGCTCACACTCGACATCACAGTGACTGCGCTCACACTCGACGTCAAAGTGACTGCGCTCACACTCGACGTCACAGTGACTGCGCTCACACTCGACGTCACAGTGACTGCGCTCACACCCGACATCACAGAGACTGCGCTCACACTCGACGTCACAGAGGCTGTGCTCACACTCGACGTCACAGAGACTGCACTCACACTCAACGTCACAGTGACTGCGCTCACACTCGACGTCACAGAGGCTGCGCTCACACTCGATGTTGCAGTGACTGCTCACACTCGACGTCACAGTGACTGCGCTCACACTCGACGTCACAGTGCCTGCGCTCACACTCGACGTCACAGAGACTGCGCTCACACTCGACGTCACATTGACTGTGCTCACACTTGACATCACAGAGACTGCGCTCACACTCGATGTGACACTGACTGCGCTCACACTCGACGTTACAGAGACTGCACTCACACTCGACATCACAGAGACTGCGCTCACATTGGACGTCACAGTGCCTGCACTCACACTCGATGTCACAGTGACAGCGCTCACACTCGACGTCACAGTGACTGCGTTCACACTCGACGTCACAGTGACTGCTCACACTTGACGTCAAAGTGACTGCGCTCACACTCGACGTCACACTGACTGGACGTCACAGTGACTGCGTTCACACTCGACGTCACAATGACTGCTCACACTCGACGTCACAGTGACTGCTCACACTCGACGTCACTGACTGCGCTCACACTCGACGTCACAGTGACTGCTCACACTCGACATCACTGACTGCACTCACACTCGACGTCACAGTGACGGCGCTCACACTCGACATCACAGTGACTGCTCACACTTGACATCACAGTGACTGCGCTCACACTCGACGTCGCAGTAATTGTTTACACTCAACGTCACATTGACTGCGCTCACACTCGACGTCACAGTGACTGCGCTCGCACTCGACGTCGCTGTGACTGCGCTCACAATCGACGTCTCAGTGACTGCGCTCACACTCGACGTCACAGTGACTGCGCTCACACTCGACGTCACACTGACTGCGCTCACACTCGACATCACAGTGACTGCACTCACACTCGACGTCACAGTGACTGCGCTCACACTCGATGTCACAGTGACTGCGCTCACACTCGACGTCACAGTGACCGCTCACATTCGACGTCACAGTGACTGCGCTCACATTCGATGTCACAGTGACTGCGCTCACACTCGACGTCACAGAGGCTGCGCTCACACTCGACGTTGCAGTGACTGCTCACACTCGACGTCACAGTGACTGTGCTCACATTGGATGTCACAGTGACTGCGCTCACACTCGACGTCACACTGACTGCGCTCACATTCTACATCACAGACTACGCTCACACTCGACGTCACAGTGACTGCACCCACACTCGACGTCACAGTGACTGCGTTCACACTCGACGTCACAGTGACTGCGCTCACACTCGACGTCACAGTGACTGCGCTCACACTCGACGTCACAGAGATTGCGCTCACACTCGATGTCACATTGACTGTGCTCACACCTGACGTCACAGAGACTGCGCTCACACTCGACGTCACAGTGACTGCGCTCACACTCGACGTTACAGAGACTGCTCTCACACTCGACATCACAGTGACTGCTCACACTCGATGTCACAGTGACTGCGCTCACACTCGACGTCGCAGTGACTGCGCTCACACTCGACGTCGCAGTGACAGAGCTCACACTCGACGTCGCAGTGACTGCGCTCACACTCGACGTCACAGAGACTGCGCTCACACTCGACGTTACAGTGACTGTGCTCACACTTGACGTCACAGAGACTGCGCTCACACTCGACGTCACAGTGACTGCGCTCACACTCGACGTCACAGAGACTGCGCTCACACTCGACGTCAAAGTGACTGCGCTCACACTCGACGTCACAGTGACTGCGCTCACACTCGACGTCACAGTGACTGCGCTCACACCCGACATCACAGTGCCTGCGCTCACACTCGATGTCACAGTGACGGCGCTCACACTCGACGTCACAGTGACTGCGCTCACACTCGACGTCAAAGTGACTGCGCTCACACTCGACGTCACAGTGACTGCGCTCACACTCGACGTCACAGTGACTGCGCTCACACCCGACATCACAGAGACTGCGCTCACACTCGACGTCACAGAGGCTGTGCTCACACTCGACGTCACAGAGACTGCACTCACACTCAACGTCACAGTGACTGCGCTCACACTCGACGTCACAGAGGCTGCGCTCACACTCGATGTTGCAGTGACTGCTCACACTCGACGTCACAGTGACTGCGCTCACACTCGACGTCACAGTGACTGCGCTCACACTCGACGTCACAGAGACTGCGCTCACACTCGACGTCACATTGACTGTGCTCACACTTGACGTCACAGAGACTGCGCTCACACTCGACGTGACACTGACTGCACTCACACTCGACGTTACAGAGACTGCACTCACACTCGACATCACAGAGACTGCGCTCACATTGGACGTCACAGTGCCTGCGCTCACACTCGATGTCACAGTGACAGCGCTCACACTCGACGTCACAGTGACTGCGTTCACACTCGATGTCACAGTGACTGCTCACACTTGACGTCAAAGTGACTGCGCTCACACTCGACGTCACACTGACTGGACGTCACAGTGACTGCGTTCACACTCGACGTCACAATGACTGCTCACACTCGACGTCACAGTGACTGCTCACACTCGACGTCACTGACTGCGCTCACACTCGACGTCACAGTGACTGCTCACACTCGACGTCACTGACTGCACTCACACTCGACGTCACAGTGACGGCGCTCACACTCGACATCACAGTGACTGCTCACACTTGACATCACAGTGACTGCGCTCACACTCGACGTCGCAGTAACTGTTTACACTCAACGTCACATTGACTGCGCTCACACTCGACGTCACAGTGACTGCTCACACTCGACGTCACTGACTGCACTCACACTCGACGTCACAGTGACGGCGCTCACACTCGACGTCACAGTGACTGCGCTCACACTCGACGTCACAGTGACTGCGCTCACACTCGACATCACAGAGACTGCGCTCACACTCGACGTCACAGAGGCTGTGCTCACACTCGACGTCACAGTGACTGCGCTCACACTCGACGTCACAGTGACCGCTCACATTCGACATCACAGTGACTGCGCTCACATTCGATGTCACAGTGACTGCGCTCACACTCGACGTCACAGAGGCTGCGCTCACACTCGACGTTGCAGTGACTGCTCACACTCGACGTCACAGTGACTGTGCTCACATTGGATGTCACAGTGACTGCGCTCACACTCGACGTCACACTGACTGCGCTCACATTCTACATCACAGACTATGCTCACACTCGACGTCACAGTGACTGCACCCACACTCGACGTCACAGTGACTGCGTTCACACTCGACGTCACAGTGACTGCGCTCACACTCGACGTCACAGTGACTGCGCTCACACTCGACGTCACAGAGATTGCGCTCACACTCGATGTCACATTGACTGTGCTCACACTTGACGTCACAGAGACTGCGCTCACACTCGACGTCACAGTGACTGCGCTCACACTCGACGTTACAGAGACTGCACTCACACTCGACATCACAGAGACTGCGCTCACATTGGACGTCACAGTGCCTGCGCTCACACTCGATGTCACAGTGACAGCGCTCACCCTCGACGTCACAGTGACTGCGTTCACACTCGACGTCACAGTGACTGCTCACACTTGACGTCACAGTGACTGCGCTCACACTCGACGTCACACTGACTGGACGTCACAGTGACTGCGTTCACACTCGACGTCACAATGACTGCTCACACTCGACGTCACAGTGACTGCTCACACTCGACGTCACTGACTGCGCTCACACTCGACGTCACAGTGACTGCTCACACTCGACGTCACTGACTGCACTCACACTCGACGTCACAGTGACGGCGCTCACACTCGACGTCACAGTGACCGCTCACACTCGACGTCACAGTGACTGCGCTCACACTCGACATCACAGAGACTGCGCTCACAATCTACGTCACAGAGGCTGTGCTCACACTCGACGTCACAGAGACTGCACTCACACTCGACGTCACAGTGACTGCGCTCACACTCGACAACACAGAGGCTGCGCTCACACTCGACGTTGCAGTGACTGCTCACACATGACGTCACAGTGACTGTGCGCACATTGGATGTCACAGTGACTGCGCTCACACTCGACGTCACACTGACTGCGCTCACATTCCACATCACAGACTACGCTCACACTCGACGTCACAGTGACCGCTCACATTCGACGTCACAGTGACTGCGCTCACATTCGACTTCACAGTGACTGCGCTCACATTGGACGTCACAGTGCCTGCGCTCACACTCGATGTCACAGTGACGGCGCTCACACTCGACGTCACAGTGACTGCGCTCACACTCGACGTCAAAGTGACTGCGCTCACACTCGACGTCACAGTGACTGCGCTCACACTCGACGTCACAGTGACTACGCTCACACTCGACATCACAGAGACTGCGCTCACACTCGACGTCACAGAGGCTGTGCTCACACTCGACGTCACAGAGACTGCACTCACACTCAACGTCACAGTGACTGCGCTCACACTCGACGTTACAGAGACTGCTCTCACACTCGACATCACAGTGACTGCTCACACTCGATGTCACAGTGACTGCGCTCACACTCGACGTCGCAGTGACTGCGCTCACACTCGACGTCGCAGTGACAGAGCTCACACTCGACGTCGCAGTGACTGCGCTCACACTCGACGTCACAGAGACTGCGCTCACACTCGACGTTACAGTGACTGTGCTCACACTTGACGTCACAGAGACTGCGCTCACACTCGACGTCACAGTGACTGCGCTCACACTCGACGTCACAGAGACTGCGCTCACACTCGACGTCACAGTGACTGCGCTCACATTGGACGTCACAGTGCCTGCGCTCACACTCGATGTCACAGTGACGGCGCTCACACTCGACGTCACAGTGACTGCGCTCACACTCGACGTCAAAGTGACTGCGCTCACACTCGACGTCACAGTGACTGCGCTCACACTCGTCGTCACAGTGACTGCGCTCACACCCGACATCACAGAGACTGCGCTCACACTCGACGTCACAGAGGCTGTGCTCACACTCGACGTCACAGAGACTGCACTCACACTCAACGTCACAGTGACTGCGCTCACACTCGACGTCACAGAGGCTGCGCTCACACTCGATGTTGCAGTGACTGCTCACACTCGACGTCACAGTGACTGCGCTCACACTCGACGTCACAGTGACTGCGCTCACACTCGACGTCACAGAGACTGCGCTCACACTCGACGTCACATTGACTGTGCTCACACTTGACGTCACAGAGACTGCGCTCACACTCGACGTGACACTGACTGCACTCACACTCGACGTTACAGAGACTGCACTCACACTCGACATCACAGAGACTGCGCTCACATTGGACGTCACAGTGCCTGCGCTCACACTCGATGTCACAGTGACAGCGCTCACACTCGACGTCACAGTGACTGCGTTCACACTCGATGTCACAGTGACTGCTCACACTTGACGTCACAGTGACTGCGCTCACACTCGACGTCACAGTGACCGCTCACATTCGACATCACAGTGACTGCGCTCACATCCGATGTCACAGTGACTGCGCTCACACTCGACGTCACAGAGGCTGCGCTCACACTCGACGTTGCAGTGACTGCTCACACTCGACGTCACAGTGACTGTGCTCACATTGGATGTCACAGTGACTGCGCTCACACTCGACGTCACACTGACTGCGCTCACATTCTACATCACAGACTATGCTCACACTCGACGTCACAGTGACTGCACCCACACTCGACGTCACAGTGACTGCGTTCACACTCGACGTCACAGTGACTGCGCTCACACTCGACGTCACAGTGACTGCGCTCACACTCGACGTCACAGAGATTGCGCTCACACTCGATGTCACATTGACTGTGCTCACACTTGACGTCACAGAGACTGCGCTCACACTCGACGTCACAGTGACTGCGCTCACACTAGACGTTACAGAGACTGCACTCACACTCGACATCACAGAGACTGCGCTCACATTGGACGTCACAGTGCCTGCGCTCACACTCGATGTCACAGTGACAGCGCTCACACTCGACGTCACAGTGACTGCGTTCACACTCGACGTCACAGTGACTGCTCACACTTGACGTCACAGTGACTGCGCTCACACTCGACGTCACACTGACTGGACGTCACAGTGACTGCGTTCACACTCGACGTCACAATGACTGCTCACACTCGACGTCACAGTGACTGCTCACACTCGACGTCACTGACTGCGCTCACACTCGACGTCACAGTGACTGCTCACACTCGACGTCACTGACTGCACTCACACTCGACGTCACAGTGACGGCGCTCACACTCGACGTCACAGTGACTGCGCTCACACTCGACGTCACAGTGACTGCGCTCACACTCGACATCACAGAGACTGCGCTCACAATCTACGTCACAGAGGCTGTGCTCACACTCGACGTCACAGAGACTGCACTCACACTCGACGTCACAGTGACTGCGCTCACACTCGACAACACAGAGGCTGCGCTCACACTCGACGTTGCAGTGACTGCTCACACATGACGTCACAGTGACTGTGCGCACATTGGATGTCACAGTGACTGCGCTCACACTCGACGTCACACTGACTGCGCTCACATTCCACATCACAGACTACGCTCACACTCGACGTCACAGTGACCGCTCACATTCGACGTCACAGTGACTGCGCTCACATTCGACTTCACAGTGACTGCGCTCACATTGGACGTCACAGTGCCTGCGCTCACACTCGATGTCACAGTGACGGCGCTCACACTCGACGTCACAGTGACTGCGCTCACACTCGATGTCACAGTGACGGCGCTCACACTCGACGTCACAGTGACTGCGCTCACACTCGACGTCAAAGTGACTGCGCTCACACTCGACGTCACAGTGACTGCGCTCACACTCGACGTCACAGTGACTACGCTCACACTCGACATCACAGAGACTGCGCTCACACTCGACGTCACAGAGGCTGTGCTCACACTCGACGTCACAGAGACTGCACTCACACTCAACGTCACAGTGACAGCGCTCACACTCGACGTCACAGTGACTGTGCTCACATTGGATGTCACAGTGACTGTGCTCACACTCGACGTCACACTGACTGCGCTCACATTCTACGTCACAGACTACGCTCACACTCGACGTCACAGTGACTGCACCCACACTCGACATCACAGTGACTGCGTTCACACTCGACGTCACATTGACTGTGCTCACACTTGACGTCACAGAGACTGCGCTCACACTCGACGTCACAGTGACTGCACCCACACTCGACATCACAGTGACTGCGTTCACACTCGACGTCACATTGACTGTGCTCACACTTGACGTCACAGAGACTGCGCTCACACTCGACGTCACAGTGACTGCGCTCACACTCGACGTTACAGAGACTGCACTCACACTCGACATCACAGAGACTGCGCTCACATTGGACGTCACAGTGCCTGCGCTCACACTCGATGTCACAGTGACAGCGCTCACACTCGACGTCACAGTGACTGCGTTCACACTCGACGTCACAGTGACTGCTCACACTTGACGTCACAGTGACTGCGCTCACACTCGACGTCACACTGACTGGACGTCACAGTGACTGCGTTCACACTCGACGTCACAATGACTGCTCACACTCGACGTCACAGTGACTGCTCACACTCGACGCCACTGACTGCGCTCACACTCGACGTCACAGTGACTGCTCACACTTGACGTCACAGTGACTGCACTCACACTCGACGTCACAGTGACTGCGCTCACACTCGATGTCACAGTGACCGCTCACATTCGACGTCACAGTGACTGCGCTCACATTCGATGTCACAGTGACTGCGCTCACACTCGACGTCACAGAGGCTGCGCTCACACTCGACGTTGCAGTGACTGCTCACACTCGACGACACAGTGACTGTGCTCACATTGGATGTCACAGTGACTGCGCTCACACTCGACGTCACACTGACTGCGCTCACATTCTACGTCACAGACTACGCTCACACTCGACGTCACAGTGACTGCACCCACACTCGACGTCACAGTGACTGCGTTCACACTTGACGTCACAGTGACTGCGCTCACACTCGACGTCACAGTGACTGCACTCACACTCGACGTCACAGAGACTGTGCTCACACTCGACGTCACATTGACTGTGCTCACACTTGACTTCACAGAGACTGCGCTCACACTCGACGTCACAGTGACTGCGCTCACACTCGACGTTACAGAGACTGCACTCACACTCGACATCACAGAGACTGCGCTCACATTGGACGTCACAGTGCCTGCGCTCACACTCGATGTCACAGTGACAGCGCTCACACTCGACGTCACAGTGACTGCGTTCACACTCGACGTCACAGTGACTGCTCACACTTGACGTCACAGTGACTGCGCTCACACTCGACATCACACTGACTGGACGTCACAGTGACTGTGTTCACACTCGATGTTACAATGACTGCTCACACTCGACGTCACAGTGACTGCTCACACTCGACGTCACTGACTGCGCTCACACTCGACGTCACAGTGACTGCTCACACTCGACGTCACTGACTGCACTCACACTCGACGTCACAGTGACGGCGCTCACACTCGACGTCACAGTGACTGCGCTCACACTCGACGTCAAAGTGACTGCGCTCACACTCGACATCACAGAGACTGCGCTCACACTCGACGTCACAGAGGCTGTGCTCACACTCGACGTCACAGAGACTGCACTCACACTCGATGTCACAGTGACTGCGCTCACACTCGACATCACAGAGGCTGCGCTCACACTCGACGTTGCAGTGACTGCTCACACTCGACGTCACAGTGACTGTGCGCACATTGGATGTCACAGTGACTGCGCTCACACTCGACGTCACACTGACTGCGCTCACATTCTACATCACAGACAACGCTCACACTCGACGTCACAGTGACCGCTCACATTCGACGTCACAGTGACTGCGCTCACATTCGACGTCACAGTGACTGCGCTCACACTCGACGTCACAGTGTCTGCGCTCACACTCGACGTCACAGTGACTGCGCTCACATTCGACATCACAGTGACTGCTCACACTCGACGTCACAGTGACTGCGCTCACACTCGACGTCGCAGTGACTGCGCTCACACTCGACGTCGCAATGACAGTGCTCACACTCGACGTCGCAGTGACTGCGCTCACACTCGACGTCACAGAGACTGCGCTCACACTCGACGTTACAGTGACTGTGCTCACACTTGACGTCACAGAGACTGCGCTCACACTCGACATCACAGTGACTGCGCTCACACTCGACGTCACAGAGACTGCGCTCACACTCGACGTCACAGTGACTGCGCTCACATTGGACGTCACAGTGCCTGCGCTCACACTCGATGTCACAGTGACGGCGCTCACACTCGACGTCACAGTGACTGCGCTCACACTCGACGTCAAAGTGACTGCGCTCACACTCGACGTCACAGTGACTGCGCTCACACTCGACGTCACAGTGACTGCGCTCACACTCGACATCACAGAGACTGCGCTCACACTCGACGTCACAGAGGCTGTGCTCACACTCGACGTCACAGAGACTGCACTCACACTCGACGTCACAGTGACTGCGCTCACACTCGACGTCACAGAGGCTGCGCTCACACTCGACATTGCAGTGACTGCTCACACTTGACGTCACAGTGACTGTGCTCACATTGGATGTCACAGTGACTGTGCTCACACTCGACGTCACACTGACTGCGCTCACATTCTACGTCACAGACTACGCTCACACTCGACGTCACAGTGACTGCACCCACACTCGACGTCACAGTGACTGCATTCACACTCGACGTCACAGTGACTGCGCTCACACTCGACGTCACAGTGACTGCGCTCACACTCGACGTCACAGAGACTGCGCTCACACTCGACGTCACATTGACTGTGCTCACACTTGACGTCACAGAGACTGCGCTCACACTCGACGTCACAGTGACTGCGCTCACACTCGACGTTACAGAGACTGCACTCACACTCGACATCACAGAGACTGCGCTCACATTGGACGTCACAGTGCCTGCGCTCACACTCGATGTCACAGTGACAGCGCTCACACTCGACGTCACAGTGACTGCGTTCACACTCGACGTCACAGTGACTGCTCACACTTGACGTCACAGTGACTGCGCTCACACTCGACGTCACACTGACTGGACGTCACAGTGACTGCGTTCACACTCGACGTCACAATGACTGCTCACACTCGACGTCACAGTGACTGCTCACACTCGACGCCACTGACTGCGCTCACACTCGACGTCACAGTGACTGCTCACACTCGACGTCACTGACTGCACTCACACTCGACGTCACAGTGACGGCGCTCACACTCGACGTCACAGTGACTGCTCACACTTGACGTCACAGTGACTGCGCTCACACTCGACGTCGCAGTAACTGTTTACACTCAACGTCACATTGACTGCGCTCACACTCGACGTCACAGTGACTGCGCTCACACTCGACGTCGCAGTGACTGCGCTCACACTCGACGTCTCAGTGACTGCGCTCACACTCGACGTCACAGTGACTGCGCTCACACTCGACGTCACACTGACTGCGCTCACACTCGACATCACAGTGACTGCACTCGCACTCGACGTCACAGTGACTGCGCTCACACTCGACGTCACAGTGACCGCTCACATTCGACGTCACAGTGACTGCGCTCACATTCGATGTCACAGTGACTGCGCTCACACTCGACGTCACAGAGGCTGCGCTCACACTCGACGTTGCAGTGACTGCTCACACTCGACGTCACAGTGACTGTGCTCACATTGGATGTCACAGTGACTGCGCTCACACTCGACGTCACACTGACTGCGCTCACATTCTACGTCACAGACTACGCTCACACTCGACGTTACAGTGACTGCACCCACACTCGACGTCACAGTGACTGCGTTCACACTTGACGTCACAGTGACTGCGCTCACACTCGACGTCACAGTGCCTGCACTCACACTCGACATCACAGAGACTGCGCTCACATTGGACGTCACAGTGCCTGCGCTCACACTCGATGTCACAGTGACAGCGCTCACACTCGACGTCACAGTGACTGCGTTCACACTCGACGTCACAGTGACTGCTCACATTTGACGTCAAAGTGACTGCGCTCACACTCGACGTCACACTGACTGGACGTCACAGTGACTGCGTTCACACTCGACGTCACAATGACTGCTCACACTCGACGTCACAGTGACTGCTCACACTCGACGTCACTGACTGCGCTCACACTCGACGTCACAGTGACTGCTCACACTCGACGTCACTGACTGCACTCACACTCGACGTCACAGTGACGGCGCTCACACTCGACGTCACAGTGACTGCGCTCACACTCGACGTCACAGTGACTGCGCTCACACTCGACATCACAGAGACTGCGCTCACACTCGACGTCACAGAGGCTGTGCTCACACTCGACGTCACAGAGACTGCACTCACACTCGACGTCACAGTGACTGCGCTCACACTCGACATCACAGAGGCTGCGCTCACACTCGACGTTGCAGTGACTGCTCACACTCGACGTCACAGTGACTGTGCGCACATTGGATGTCACAGTGACTGCGCTCACACTCGACGTCACAGTGACTGCGCTCACACTCGACGTCGCAGTGACTGCGCTCACACTCGACGTCTCAGTGACTGCGCTCACACTCGACGTCACAGTGACTGCGCTCACACTCGACGTCACACTGACTGCGCTCACACTCGACATCACAGTGACTGCACTCACACTCGACGTCACAGTGACTGCGCTCACACTCGACGTCACAGTGACCGCTCACATTCGACGTCACAGTGACTGCGCTCACATTCGATGTCACAGTGACTGCGCTCACACTCGACGTCACAGAGGCTGTGCTCACACTCGACGTTGCAGTGACTGCTCACACTCGACGTCACAGTGACTGTGCTCACATTGGATGTCACAGTGACTGCGCTCACACTCGACGTCACACTGACTGCGCTCACATTCTACGTCACAGACTACGCTCACACTCGACGTCACAGTGACTGCACCCACACTCGACGTCACAGTGACTGCGTTCACACTTGACGTCACAGTGACTGCGCTCACACTCGACGTCACAGTGACTGCACTCACACTCGACGTCACAGAGACTGCGCTCACACTCGACGTCACATTGACTGTGCTCACACTTGACGTCACAGAGACTGCGCTCACACTCGACGTCACAGTGACTGCGCTCACACTCGACGTTACAGAGACTGCACTCACACTCGACATCACAGAGACTGCGCTCACATTGGACGTCACAGTGCCTGCGCTCACACTCGATGTCACAGTGACAGCGCTCACACTCGACGTCACAGTGACTGCGTTCACACTCGATGTCACAGTGACTGCTCACACTTGACGTCAAAGTGACTGCGCTCACACTCGACGTCACACTGACTGGACGTCACAGTGACTGCGTTCACACTCGACGTCACAATGACTGCTCACACTCGACGTCACAGTGACTGCTCACACTCGACGTCACTGACTGCGCTCACACTCGACGTCACAGTGACTGCTCACACTCGACGTCACTGACTGCACTCACACTCGACGTCACAGTGACGGCGCTCACACTCGACGTCACAGTGACTGCGCTCACACTCGACGTCACAGTGACTGCGCTCACACTCGACATCACAGAGACTGCGCTCACACTCGACGTCACAGAGGCTGTGCTCACACTCGACGTCACAGAGACTGCACTCACACTCGACGTCACAGTGACTGCGCTCACACTCGACATCACAGAGGCTGCGCTCACACTCGACGTTGCAGTGACTGCTCACACTCGACGTCACAGTGACTGTGCGCACATTGGATGTCACAGTGACTGCGCTCACACTCGACGTCACACTGACTGCGCTCACATTCTACATCACAGACAACGCTCACACTCGACGTCACAGTGACCGCTCACATTCGACGTCACAGTGACTGCGCTCACATTCGACGTCACAGTGACTGCGCTCACACTCGACGTCACAGTGTCTGCGCTCACACTCGATGTCACAGTGACTGAGCTCACATTCGACATCACAGTGACTGCTCACACTCGACGTCACAGTGACTGCGCTCACAGTCGACGTCGCAGTGACTGCGCTCACACTCGACGTCGCAATGACAGCGCTCACACTCGACGTCGCAGTGACTGCGCTCACACTCGACGTCACAGAGACTGCGCTCACACTCGACGTTACAGTGACTGTGCTCACACTTGACGTCACAGAGACTGCGCTCACACTCGACATCACAGTGACTGCGCTCACACTCGACGTCACAGAGACTGCGCTCACACTCGACGTCACAGTGACTGCGCTCACATTGGACGTCACAGTGCCTGCGCTCACACTCGATGTCACAGAGGCTGTGCTCACACTCGACGTCACAGAGACTGCACTCACACTCGACGTCACAGTGACTGCGCTCACACTCGACATCACAGAGGCTGCGCTCACACTCGACGTTGCAGTGACTGCTCACACTCGACGTCACAGTGACTGTGCGCACATTGGATGTCACAGTGACTGCGCTCACACTCGACGTCACACTGACTGCGCTCACATTCTACATCACAGACTACGCTCACACTCGACGTCACAGTGACCGCTCACATTCGACGTCACAGTGACTGCGCTCACATTCGACGTCACAGTGACTGCGCTCACACTCGACGTCACAGTGTCTGCGCTCACACTCGACGTCACAGTGACTGCGCTCACATTCGACATCACTGTGACTGCTCACACTCGACGTCACAGTGACTGCGCTCACACTCGACGTCGCAGTGACTGCGCTCACACTCGATGTCGCAGTGACAGCGCTCACACTCGACGTCGCAGTGACTGCGCTCACACTCGACGTCACAGAGACTGCGCTCACACTCGACGTTACAGTGACTGTGCTCACACTTGACGTCACAGAGACTGCGCTCACACTCGACGTCACAGTGACTGCGCTCACACTCGACGTCACAGAGACTGCGCTCACACTCGACGTCACAGTGACTGCACTCACATTGGACGTCACAGTGCCTGCGCTCACACTCGATGTCACAGTGACGGCGCTCACACTCGACGTCACAGTGACTGCGCTCACACTCGACGTCACAGTGACTGCGCTCACACTCGACGTCACAGTGGCTGGACGTCACAGTGACTGCGTTCACACTCGACGTCACAATGTCTGCTCACACTCGACGTCACAGTGACTGCTCACACTCGACGTCACTGACTGCGCTCACACTCGACGTCACAGTGACTGCTCTCACTCGACGTCACTGACTGCACTCACACTCGACGTCACAGTGACGGCGCTCACACTCGAAATCACAGTGACTGCTCACACTTGACATCACAGTGACTGCGCTCACACTCGACGTCGCAGTAACTGTTTACACTCAACATCACATTGACTGCGCTCACACTCGACGTCACAGTGACTGCGCTCACACTCGACGTCGCTGTGACTGCGCTCACACTCGACGTCTCAGTGACTGCGCTCACACTCGACGTCACAGTGACTGCGCTCACACTCGACGTCACACTGACTGCGCTCACACTCGACATCACAGTGACTGCACTCACACTCGACGTCACAGTGACTGCGCTCACACTCGACGTCACAGTGACTGCGCTCACACTCGACGTCACAGTGACCGCTCACATTCGACGTCACAGTGACTGCGCTCACATTCGATGTCACAGTGACTGCGCTCACACTCGACGTCACAGAGGCTGCGCTCACACTCGACGTTGCAGTGACTGCTCACACTCGACGTCACAGTGACTGTGCTCACATTGGATGTCCCAGTGACTGCGCTCACACTCGACGTCACACTGACTGCGCTCACATTCTACATCACAGACTACGCTCACACTCGACGTCACAGTGACTGCACCCACACTCGACGTCACAGTGACTGCGTTCACACTCGACGTCAAAGTGACTGCGCTCACACTCGACGTCACAGTGACTGCGCTCACACTCGACGTCACAGAGATTGCGCTCACACTCGATGTCACATTGACTGTGC
Source organism: Somniosus microcephalus (assembly GCF_052327205.1). Taxonomy (NCBI): domain Eukaryota; kingdom Metazoa; phylum Chordata; class Chondrichthyes; order Squaliformes; family Somniosidae; genus Somniosus; species Somniosus microcephalus. The sequence continues at coordinate 11,010,808 of NC_141006.1, read as the reverse complement.
TCACACCTGACGTCACAGAGACTGCGCTCACACTCGACGTCACAGTGACTGCGCTCACACTCGACGTTACAGAGACTGCACTCACACTCGACATCACAGTGACTGCTCACACTCGATGTCACAGTGACTGCGCTCACACTCGACGTCGCAGTGACTGCGCTCACACTTGACGTCGCAGTGACAGAGCTCACACTCGACGTCGCAGTGACTGCGCTCACACTCGACGTCACAGAGACTGCGCTCACACTCGACGTTACAGTGACTGTGCTCACACTTGACGTCACAGAGACAGCGCTCACACTCGACGTCACAGTGACTGCGCTCACACTCGACGTCACAGAGACTGCGCTCACACTCGACGTCACAGTGACTGCGCTCACATTGGACGTCACAGTGCCTGCGCTCACACTCGATGTCACAGTGACGGCGCTAACATTCGACGTCACAGTGACTGCGCTCACACTCGACGTCAAAGTGACTGCGCTCACACTCGACGTCACAGTGACTGCGCTCACACTCGACGTCACAGTGACTGCGCTCACACCCGACATCACAGAGACTGCGCTCACACTCGACGTCACAGAGGCTGTGCTCACACTCGACGTCACAGAGACTGCACTCACACTCAACGTCACAGTGACTGCGCTCACACTCGACGTCACAGATGCTGCGCTCACACTCGATGTTGCAGTGACTGCTCACACTCGACGTCACAGTGACTGCGCTCACACTCGACGTCACAGTGACTGCGCTCACACTCGACGTCACAGTGACTGCGCTCACACTCGACGTCACATTGACTGTGCTCACACTTGACGTCACAGAGACTGCGCTCACACTCGACGTGACACTGACTACGCTCACACTCGATGTTACAGAGACTGCACTCACACTCGACATCACAGAGACTGCGCTCACATTGGACGTCACAGTGCCTGCTCTCACACTCGATGTCACAGTGACAGCGCTCACACTCGACGTCACAGTGACTGCGTTCACACTCGACGTCACAGTGACTGCTCACACTTGACGTCAAAGTGACTGCGCTCACACTCGACGTCACACTGACTGGACGTCACAGTGACTGCGTTCACACTCGACGTCACAATGACTGCTCACACTCGACGTCACAGTGACTGCTCACACTCGACGTCACTGACTGCGCTCACACTCGACGTCACAGTGACTGCTCACACTCGACGTCACTGACTGCACTCACACTCGACGTCACAGTGACGGCGCTCACACTCGACATCACAGTGACTGCTCACACTTGACATCACAGTGACTGCGCTCACACTCGACGTCGCAGTAACTGTTTACACTCAACTTCACATTGACTGCGCTCACACTCGACGTCACAGTGACTGCTCACACTCGACGTCACTGACTGCACTCACACTCGACGTCACAGTGACGGCGCTCACACTCGACGTCACAGTGACTGCGCTCACACTCGACGTCACACTGACTGCGCTCACACTCGACATCACAGAGACTGCGCTCACACTCGACGTCACAGAGGCTGTGCTCACACTCGACGTCACAGTGACTGCGCTCACACTCGACGTCACAGTGACCGCTCACATTCGACATCACAGTGACTGCGCTCACATTCGATGTCACAGTGACTGCGCTCACACTCGACGTCACAGAGGCTGCGCTCACACTCGACGTTGCAGTGACTGCTCACACTCGACGTCACAGTGACTGTGCTCACATTGGATGTCACAGTGACTGCGCTCACACTCGACGTCACACTGACTGCGCTCACATTCTACATCACAGACTACGCTCACACTCGACGTCACAGTGACTGCACCCACACTCGACGTCACAGTGACTGCGTTCACACTCGACATCACAGTGACTGCGCTCACACTCGACGTCACAGAGATTGCGCTCACACTCGATGTCACATTGACTGTGCTCACACTTGACGTCACAGAGACTGCGCTCACACTCGACGTCACAGTGACTGCGCTCACACTCGACGTTACAGAGACTGCACTCACACTCGACATCACAGAGACTGCGCTCACATTGGACGTCACAGTGCCTGCGCTCACACTCGATGTCACAGTGACAGCGCTCACACTCGACGTCACAGTGACTGCGTTCACACTCGACGTCACAGTGACTGCTCACACTTGACGTCACAGTGACTGCGCTCACACTCGACGTCACACTGACTAGACGTCACAGTGACTGCGTTCACACTCGACGTCACAATGACTGCTCACACTCGACGTCACAGTGACTGCTCACACTCGACGTCACTGACTGCGCTCACACTCGACGTCACAGTGACTGCTCACACTCGACGTCACTGACTGCGCTCACACTCGACGTCACAGTGACGGCGCTCACACTCGACGTCACAGTGACTGCGCTCACACTCGACGTCACAGTGACTGCGCTCACACTCGACATCACAGAGACTGCACTCACAATCTACGTCACAGAGGCTGTGCTCACACTCGACGTCACAGAGACTGCACTCACACTCGACGTCACAGTGACTGCGCTCACACTCGACAACACAGAGGCTGCGCTCACACTCGACGTTGCAGTGACTGCTCACACACGACGTCACAGTGACTGTGCGCACATTGGATGTCACAGTGACTGCGCTCACACTCGACGTCACATTGACTGCGCTCACATTCCACATCACAGACTACGCTCACACTCGACGTCACAGTGACCGCTCACATTCGACGTCACAGTGACTGCGCTCACATTCGACTTCACAGTGACTGCGCTCACATTGGACGTCACAGTGCCTGCGCTCACACTCGATGTCACAGTGACGGCGCTCACACTCGACGTCACAGTGACTGCGATCACACTCGACGTCAAAGTGACTGCGCTCACACTCGACGTCACAGTGACTGCGCTCACACTCGACGTCACAGTGACTACGCTCACACTCGACATCACAGAGACTGCGCTCACACTCGACGTCACAGAGGCTGTGCTCACACTCGACGTCACAGAGACTGCACTCACACTCAACGTCACAGTGACTGCGCTCACACTCGACGTCACAGAGACTGCGCTCACACTCGATGTTGCAGTGACTGCTCACACTCTACGTCACAGTGACTGTGCTCACATTGGATGTCACAGTGACTGTGCTCACACTCGACGTCACACTGACTGCGCTCACATTCTACGTCACAGACTACGCTCACACTCGACGTCACAGTGACTGCACCCACACTCGACATCACAGTGACTGCGTTCACACTCGACGTCACATTGACTGTGCTCACACTTGACGTCACAGAGACTGCGCTCACACTCGACGTCACAGTGACTGCGCTCACACTCGACGTTACAGAGACTGCACTCACACTCGACATCACAGAGACTGCGCTCACATTGGACGTCACAGTGCCTGCGCTCACACTCGATGTCACAGTGACAGCGCTCACACTCGACGTCACAGTGACTGCGTTCACACTCGACGTCACAGTGACTGCTCACACTTGACGTCACAGTGACTGCGCTCACACTCGACGTCACACTGACTGGACGTCACAGTGACTGCGTTCACACTCGACGTCACAATGACTGCTCACACTCGACGTCACAGTGACTGCTCACACTCGACGCCACTGACTGCGCTCACACTCGACGTCACAGTGACTGCTCACACTCGACGTCACTGACTGCACTCACACTCGACGTCACAGTGACGGCGCTCACACTCGACGTCACAGTGACTGCTCACACTTGACGTCACAGTGACTGCGCTCACACTCGACGTTGCAGTAACTGTTTACACTCAACGTCACATTGACTGCGCTCACACTCGACGTCGCAGTGACTGCGCTCACACTCGACGTCGCAGTGACTGCGCTCACACTCGACGTCTCAGTGACTGCGCTCACACTCGACGTCACAGTGACTGCGCTCACACTCGACGTCACACTGACTGCGCTCACACTCGACATCACAGTGACTGCACTCACACTCGACGTCACAGTGACTGCGCTCACACTCGACGTCACAGTGACCGCTCACATTCGACGTCACAGTGACTGCGCTCACATTCGATGTCACAGTGACTGCGCTCACACTCGACGTCACAGAGGCTGCGCTCACACTCGACGTTGCAGTGACTGCTCACACTCGACGTCACAGTGACTGTGCTCACATTGGATGTCACAGTGACTGCGCTCACACTCGACGTCACACTGACTGCGCTCACATTCTACGTCACAGACTACGCTCACACTCGACGTCACAGTGACTGCACCCACACTCGACGTCACAGTGACTGCGTTCACACTTGACGTCACAGTGACTGCGCTCACACTCGACGTCACAGTGACTGCACTCACACTCGACGTCACAGAGACTGCGCTCACACTCGACGTCACATTGACTGTGCTCACACTTGACGTCACAGAGACTGCGCTCACACTCGACGTCACAGTGACTGCGCTCACACTCGACGTTACAGAGACTGCACTCACACTCGACATCACAGAGACTGCGCTCACATTGGACGTCACAGTGCCTGCGCTCACACTCGATGTCACAGTGACAGCGCTCACACTCGACGTCACAGTGACTGCGTTCACACTCGACGTCACAGTGACTGCTCACACTTGACGTCACAGTTACTGCGCTCACACTCGACGTCACACTGACTGGACGTCACAGTGACTGCGTTCACACTCGACGTCACAATGACTGCTCACACTCGACGTCACAGTGACTGCTCACACTCGACGTCACTGACTGCGCTCATACTCGACGTCACAGTGACTGCTCACACTCGACGTCACTGACTGCACTCACACTCGACGTCACAGTGACGGCGCTCACACTCGACGTCACAGTGACTGCGCTCACACTCGACGTCAAAGTGACTGCGCTCACACTCGACATCACAGAGACTGCGCTCACACTCGACGTCACAGAGGCTGTGCTCACACTCGACGTCACAGAGACTGCACTCACACGCGACGTCACAGTGACTGCGCTCACACTCGACATCACAGAGGCTGCGCTCACACTCGACGTTGCAGTGACTGCTCACACTCGACGTCACAGTGACTGTGCGCACATTGGATGTCACAGTGACTGCGCTCACACTCGACATCACACTGACTGCGCTCACATTCTACATCACAGACAACGCTCACACTCGACGTCACAGTGACCGCTCACATTCGACGTCACAGTGACTGCGCTCACATTCGACGTCACAGTGACTGCGCTCACACTCGACGTCACAGTGTCTGCGCTCACACTCGACGTCACAGTGACTGCGCTCACATTCGACATCACAGTGACTGCTCACACTCGACGTCACAGTGACTGCGCTCACACTCGACGTCGCAGTGACTGCGCTCACATTCGACGTCGCAATGACAGTGCTCACACTCGACGTCGCAGTGACTGCGCTCACACTCGACATCACAGAGACTGCGCTCACACTCGACGTTACAGTGACTGTGCTCACACTTGACGTCACAGAGACTGCGCTCACACTCGACATCACAGTGACTGCGCTCACACTCGACGTCACAGAGACTGCGCTCACACTCGACGTCACAGTGACTGCGCTCACATTGGACGTCACAGTGCCTGCGCTCACACTCGATGTCACAGAGGCTGTGCTCACACTCGACGTCACAGAGACTGCACTCACACTCGACGTCACAGTGACTGCGCTCACACTCGACATCACAGAGGCTGCGCTCACACTCGACGTTGCAGTGACTGCTCACACTCGACGTCACAGTGACTGTGCGCACATTGGATGTCACAGTGACTGCGCTCACACTCGACGTCACACTGACTGCGCTCACATTCTACATCACAGACTACGCTCACACTCGACGTCACAGTGACCGCTCACATTCGACGTCACAGTGACTGCGCTCACATTCGACGTCACAGTGACTGCGCTCACACTCGACGTCACAGTGTCTGCGCTCACACTCAACGTCACAGTGACTGCGCTCACATTCGACATCACAGTGACTGCTCACACTCGACGTCACAGTGACTGCGCTCACACTCGACGTCGCAGTGATTGCGCTCACACTCGACGTCGCAGTGACAGCGCTCACACTCGACGTCGCAGTGACTGCGCTCACACTCGACGTCACAGAGACTGCGCTCACACTCGATGTTACAGTGACTGTGCTCACACTTGACGTCACAGAGACTGCGCTCACACTCGACGTCACAGTGACTGCGCTCACACTCGACGTCACAGAGACTGCGCTCACACTCAACGTCACAGTGACTGCGCTCACATTGGACGTCACAGTGCCTGCGCTCACACTCGATGTCACAGTGACGGCGCTCACACTCGACGTCACAGTGACTGCGCTCACACTCGACGTCAAAGTGACTGCGCTCACACTCGACGTCACAGTGACTGCGCTCACACTCGACGTCACAGTGACTGCGCTCACACTCGACATCACAGAGACTGCGCTCACACTCGACGTCACAGAGGCTGTGCTCACACTCGACGTCACAGAGACTGCACTCACACTCGACGTCACAGTGACTGCGCTCACACTCGACGTCACAGAGGCTGCGCTCTCACTCGACATTGCAGTGACTGCTCACACTCGACGTCACAGTGACTGTGCTCACATTGGATGTCACAGTGACTGTGCTCACACTCGACGTCACACTGACTGCGCTCACATTCTACGTCACAGACTACGCTCACACTCGACGTCACAGTGACTGCATCCGCACTCGACGTCACAGTGACTGCATTCACACTCGACGTCACAGTGACTGCGCTCACACTCGACGTCACAGTGACTGCGCTCACACTCGACGTCACAGAGACTGCGCTCACACTCGACGTCACATTGACTGTGCTCACACTTGACGTCACAGAGACTGCGCTCACACTCGACGTCACAGTGACTGCGCTCACACTCGACGTTACAGAGACTGCACTCACACTCGACATCACAGAGACTGCGCTCACATTGGACGTCACAGTGCCTGCGCTCACACTCGATGTCACAGTGACAGCGCTCACACTCGACGTCACAGTGACTGCGTTCACACTCGACGTCACAGTGACTGCTCACACTTGACGTCACAGTGACTGCGCTCACACTCGACGTCACACTGACTGGACGTCACAGTGACTGCGTTCACACTCGACGTCACAATGACTGCTCACACTCGACGTCACAGTGACTGCTCACACTCGACGCCACTGACTGCGCTCACACTCGACGTCACAGTGACTGCTCACACTCGACGTCACTGACTGCACTCACACTCGACGTCACAGTGACGGCGCTCACACTCGACGTCACAGTGACTGCTCACACTTGACGTCACAGTGACTGCGCTCACACTCGACGTCGCAGTAACTGTTTACACTCAACGTCACATTGACTGCGCTCACACTCGACGTCACAGTGACTGCGCTCACACTCGACGTCGCAGTGACTGCGCTCACACTCGACGTCTCAGTGACTGCGCTCACACTCGACGTCACAGTGACTGCGCTCACACTCGACGTCACACTGACTGCGCTCACACTCGACATCACAGTGACTGCACTCGCACTCGACGTCACAGTGACTGCGCTCACACTCGACGTCACAGTGACCGCTCACATTCGACGTCACAGTGACTGCGCTCACATTCGATGTCACAGTGACTGCGCTCACACTCGAAGTCACAGAGGCTGCGCTCACACTCGACGTTGCAGTGACTGCTCACACTCGACGTCACAGTGACTGTGCTCACATTGGATGTCACAGTGACTGCGCTCACACTCGACGTCACACTGACTGCGCTCACATTCTACGTCACAGACTACGCTCACACTCGACGTCACAGTGACTGCACCCACACTCGACGTCACAGTGACTGCGTTCACACTTGACGTCACAGTGACTGCGCTCACACTCGACGTCACAGTGACTGCACTCACACTCGACATCACAGAGACTGCGCTCACATTGGACGTCACAGTGCCTGCGCTCACACTCGATGTCACAGTGACAGCGCTCACACTCGACGTCACAGTGACTGCGTTCACACTCGACGTCACAGTGACTGCTCACACTTGACGTCAAAGTGACTGCGCTCACACTCGACGTCACACTGACTGGACGTCACAGTGACTGCGTTCACACTCGACGTCACAATGACTGCTCACACTCGACGTCACAGTGACTGCTCACACTCGACGTCACTGACTGCACTCACACTCGACGTCACAGTGACTGCTCACACTCGACGTCACTGACTGCACTCACACTCGACGTCACAGTGACGGCGCTCACACTCGACGTCACAGTGACTGCGCTCACACTCGACGTCACAGTGACTGCGCTCACACTCGACATCACAGAGACTGCGCTCACACTCGACGTCACAGAGGCTGTGCTCACACTCGACGTCACAGAGACTGCACTCACACTCGACGTCACAGTGACTGCGCTCACACTCAACATCACAGAGGCTGCGCTCACACTCGACGTTGCAGTGACTGCTCACACTCGACGTCACAGTGACTGTGCGCACATTGGATGTCACAGTGACTGCGCTCACACTCGACGTCACAGTGACTGCGCTCACACTCGACGTCGCAGTGACTGCGCTCACACTCGACGTCTCAGTGACTGCGCTCACACTCGACGTCACAGTGACTGCGCTCACACTCGACGTCACACTGACTGCGCTCACACTCGACATCACAGTGACTGCACTCACACTCGACGTCACAGTGACTGCGCTCACACTCGACGTCACAGTGACCGCTCACATTCGACGTCACAGTGACTGCGCTCACATTCGATGTCACAGTGACTGCGCTCACACTCGACGTCACAGAGGCTGCGCTCACACTCGACGTTGCAGTGACTGCTCACACTCGACGTCACAGTGACTGTGCTCACATTGGATGTCACAGTGACTGCGCTCACACTCGACGTCACACTGACTGCGCTCACATTCTACGTCACAGACTACGCTCACACTCGACGTCACAGTGACTGCACCCACACTCGACGTCACAGTGACTGCGTTCACACTTGACGTCACAGTGACTGCGCTCACACTCGACGTCACAGTGACTGCACTCACACTCGACGTCACAGATACTGCGCTCACACTCGACGTCACATTGACTGTGCTCACACTTGACGTCACAGAGACTGCGCTCACACTCGACGTCACAGTGACTGCGCTCACACTCGACGTTACAGAGACTGCACTCACACTCGACATCACAGAGACTGCGCTCACATTGGACATCACAGTGCCTGCGCTCACACTCGATGTCACAGTGACAGCGCTCACACTCGACGTCACAGTGACTGCGTTCACACTCGACGTCACAGTGACTGCTCACACTTGACGTCAAAGTGACTGCGCTCACACTCGACGTCACACTGACTGGACGTCACAGTGACTGCGTTCACACTCGACGTCACAATGACTGCTCACACTCGACGTCACAGTGACTGCTCACACTCGACGTCACTGACTGCGCTCACACTCGACGTCACAGTGACTGCTCACACTCGACGTCACTGACTGCACTCACACTCGACGTCACAGTGACGGCGCTCACACTCGACGTCACAGTGACTGCGCTCACACTCGACGTCACAGTGACTGCGCTCACACTCGACATCACAGAGACTGCGCTCACACTCGACGTCACAGAGGCTGTGCTCACACTCGACGTCACAGAGACTGCACTCACACTCGACGTCACAGTGACTGCGCTCACACTCGACATCACAGAGGCTGCGCTCACACTCGACGTTGCAGTGACTGCTCACACTCGACGTCACAGTGACTGTGCGCACATTGGATGTCACAGTGACTGCGCTCACACTCGACGTCACACTGACTGCGCTCACATTCTACATCACAGACAACGCTCACACTCGACGTCACAGTGACCGCTCACATTCGAAGTCACAGTGACTGCGCTCACATTCGACGTCACAGTGACTGCGCTCACACTCGACGTCACAGTGTCTGCGCTCACACTCGACGTCACAGTGACTGCGCTCACATTCGACATCACAGTGACTGCTCACACTCGACGTCACAGTGACTGCGCTCACACTCGACGTCGCAGTGACTGCGCTCACACTCGACGTCGCAATGACAGCGCTCACACTCGACGTCGCAGTGACTGCGCTCACACTCGACGTCACAGAGACTGCGCTCACACTCGACGTTACAGTGACTGTGCTCACACTTGAAGTCACAGAGACTGCGCTCACACTCGACATCACAGTGACTGCGCTCACACTCGACATCACAGAGACTGCGCTCACACTCGACGTCACAGTGACTGCGCTCACATTGGACGTCACAGTGCCTGCGCTCACACTCGATGTCACAGAGGCTGTGCTCACACTCGACGTCACAGAGACTGCACTCACACTCGACGTCACAGTGACTGCGCTCACACTCGACATCACAGAGGCTGCGCTCACACTCGACGTTGCAGTGACTGCTCACACTCGACGTCACAGTAACTGTGCGCACATTGGATGTCACAGTGACTGCGCTCACACTCGACGTCACACTGACTGCGCTCACATTCTACATCACAGACTACGCTCACACTTGACGTCACAGTGACCGCTCACATTCGACGTCACAGTGACTGCGCTCACATTCGACGTCACAGTGACTGCGCTCACACTCGACGTCACAGTGTCTGCGCTCACACTCGACGTCACAGTGACTGCGCTCACACTCGACGTCACAGAGACTGCGCTCACACTCGACGTTACAGTGACTGTGCTCACACTTGACGTTACAGTGACTGTGCTCACACTTGACGTCACAGAGACTGCGCTCACACTCGACGTCACAGTGACTGCGCTCACACTCGACGTCACAGAGACTGCGCTCACACTCGACGTCACAGTGACTGCGCTCACATTGGACGTCACAGTGCCTGCGCTCACACTCGATGTCACAGTGACGGCGCTCACACTCGACGTCACAGTGACTGCGCTCACACTCGACGTCAAAGTGACTGCGCTCACACTCGACGTCACAGTGACTGCGCTCACACTCGACGTCACAGTGACTGCGCTCACACTCGACATCACAGAGACTGCGCTCACACTCGACGTCACAGAGGCTGTGCTCACACTCGACGTCACAGAGACTGCACTCACACTCGACGTCACAGTGACTGCGCTCACACTCGACGTCACAGAGGCTGCGCTCACACTCGACATTGCAGTGACTGCTCACACTCGACGTCACAGTGACTGTGCTCACATTGGATGTCACAGTGACTGTGCTCACACTCGACGTCACACTGACTGCGCTCACATTCTACGTCACAGACTACGCTCACACTCGACGTCACAGTGACTGCACCCACACTCGACGTCACAGTGACTGCGTTCACACTCGACGTCACAGTGACTGCGCTCACACTCGACGTCACAGTGACTGCGCTCACACTCGACGTCACAGAGACTGCGCTCACACTCGACGTCACATTGACTGCGCTCACACTCGACGTTACAGAGACTGCACTCACACTCGACATCACAGAGACTGCGCTCACATTGGACGTCACAGTGCCTGCGCTCACACTCGATGTCACAGTGACAGCGCTCACACTCGATGTCACAGTGACTGCGTTCACACTCGACATCACAGTGACTGCTCACACTTGACGTCACAGTGACTGCGCTCACACTCGACGTCACACTGACTGGACGTCACAGTGACTGCGTTCACACTCGACGTCACAATGACTGCTCACACTCGACGTCACAGTGACTGCTCACACTCGACGTCACTGACTGCGCTCACACTCGACGTCACAGTGACTGCTCACACTCGACGTCACTGACTGCACTCACACTCGACGTCACAGTGACGGCGCTCACACTCGAGGTCACAGTGACTGCTCACACTTGACGTCACAGTGACTGCGCTCACACTCGACTTCGCAGTAACTGGTTACACTCAACGCCACATTGACTGCGCTCACACTCGACGTCACAGTGACTGCGCTCACACTCGACGTCGCAGTGACTGCGCTCACACTCGACGTCTCAGTGACTGCGCTCACACTCGACGTCACAGTGACTGCGCTCACACTCGATGTCACACTGACTGCGCTCACACTCGACATCACAGTGACTGCACTCACACTCGACGTCACAGTGACTGCGCTCACACTCGACGTCACAGTGACTGCGCTCACACTCGACGTCACAGTGACCGCTCACATTCGACGTCACAGTGACTGCGCTCACATTCGATGTCACAGTGACTGCGCTCACACTCGACGTCACAGAGGCTGCGCTCACACTCGACGTTGCAGTGACTGCTCACACTCGACGTCACAGTGACTGTGCTCACATTGGATGTCACAGTGACTGCGCTCACACTCGACGTCACACTGACTGTGCTCACATTCTACGTCACAGACTACGCTCACACTCGACGTCACAGTGGCTGCACCCACACTCGACGTCACAGTGACTGCGTTCACACTCGACGTCACAGTGACTGCGCTCACACTCGACGTCACAGTGACTGCACTCACACTCGACGTCACAGAGACTGCGCTCACACTCGACGTCACATTGACTGTGCTCACACTTGACGTCACAGAGACTGCGCTCACACTCGACGTCACAGTGACTGCGCTCACACTCGACGTTACAGAGACTGCACTCACACTCGACATCACAGAGACTGCGCTCACATTGGACGTCACAGTGCCTGCGCTCACACTCGATGTCACAGTGACAGCGCTCACACTCGACGTCACAGTGACTGCGTTCACACTCGACGTCACAGTGGCTGCTCACACTTGACGTCACAGTGACTGCGCTCACACTCGACGTCACACTGACTGGACGTCACAGTGACTGCGTTCACACTCGACGTCACAATGACTGCTCACACTCGACGTCACAGTGACTGCTCACACTCGACGTCACTGACTGCGCTCACACTCGACGTCACAGTGACTGCTCACACTCGACGTCACTGACTGCACTCACACTCGACGTCACAGTGACGGCGCTCACACTCGACGTCACAGTGACTGCGCTCACACTCAACGTCACAGTGACTGCGCTCACACTCGACATCACAGAGACTGCGCTCACACTCGACGTCACAGTGACTGCGCTCACACTCGACATCACAGAGGCTGCGCTCACACTCGACGTTGCAGTGACTGCTCACACTCGACGTCACAGTGACTGTGCGCACATTGGATGTCACAGTGACTGCGCTCACACTCGACATCACACTGACTGCGCTCACATTCTACATCACAGACAACGCTCACACTCGACGTCACAGTGACCGCTCACATTCGACGTCACAGTGACTGCGCTCACATTCGACGTCACAGTGACTGCGCTCACACTCGACGTCACAGCGTCTGCGCTCACACTCGACGTCGCAGTGACTGCGCTCACACTCGACGTCGCAATGACAGCGCTCACACTCGACGTCGCAGTGACTGCGCTCACACTCGACGTCACAGAGACTGCGCTCACACTCGACGTTACAGTGACTGTGCTCACACTTGACATCACAGAGACTGCGCTCACACTCGACATCACAGTGACTGCGCTCACACTCGACGTCACAGAGACTGCGCTCACACTCGACGTCACAGTGACTGCGCTCACATTGGACGTCACAGTGCCTGCGCTCACACTCGATGTCACAAAGGCTGTGCTCACACTCGACGTCACAGAGACTGCACTCACACTCGACGTCACAGTGACTGCGCTCACACTCGACATCACAGAGGCTGCGCTCACACTCGACGTTGCAGTGACTGCTCACACTCGACGTCACAGTGACTGTGCGCACATTGGATGTCACAGTGACTGCGCTCACACTCGACGTCACACTGACTGCGCTCACATTATACATCACAGACTACGCTCACACTCGACGTCACAGTGACCGCTCACATTCGACGTCACAGTGACTGCGCTCACACTCGACGTCACAGTGTCTGCGCTCACACTCGACGTCACAGTGACTGCGCTCACATTCGACATCACAGTGACTGCTCACACTCGACGTCACAGTGACTGCGCTCACACTCGACGTCGCAGTGACTGCGCTCACACTCGATGTCGCAGTGACAGCGCTCACACTCGACGTCGCAGTGACTGCGCTCACACTCGACGTCACAGAGACTGCGCTCACACTCGACGTTACAGTGACTGTGCTCACACTTGACGTCACAGAGACTGCGCTCACACTCGACGTCACAGTGACTGCGCTCACACTCGACGTCACAGAGACTGCGCTCACACTCGACGTCACAGTGACTGTGCTCACATTGGACGTCACAGTGCCTGCGCTCACACTCGATGTCACAGTGACGGCGCTCACACTCGACGTCACAGTGACTGCGCTCACACTCGACGTCAAAGTGACTGCGCTCACACTCGACGTCACAGTGACTGCGCTCACACTCGATGTCACAGTGACTGCGCTCACACTCGACATCACAGAGACTGCGCTCACACTCGACGTCACAGAGGCTGTGCTCACACTCGACGTCACAGAGACTGCACTCACACTCGACGTCACAGTGACTGCGCTCACACTCGACGTCACAGAGGCTGCGCTCACACTCGACATTGCAGTGACTGCACCCACACTCGACGTCACAGTGACTGCGTTCACACTCGACGTCACAGTGACTGCGCTCACACTCGACGTCACAGTGACTGCGCTCACACTCGACGTCACAGAGACTGCGCTCACACTCGACGTCACAGTGACTGCGCTCACACTCGACATTACAGAGACTGCACTCACACTCGACATCACAGAGACTGCGCTCACATTGGACGTCACAGTGCCTGCGCTCACACTCGATGTCACAGTGACAACGCTCACACTCGACGTCACAGTGACTGCGTTCACACTCGACGTCACAGTGACTGCTCACACTTGACGTCACAGTGACTGCGCTCACACTCGACGTCACACTGACTGGACGTCACAGTGACTGCGTTCACACTCGACGTCACAATGACTGCTCACACTCGACGTCACAGTGACTGCTCACACTCGACATCACTGACTGCGCTCACACTCGACGTCACAGTGACTGCTCACACTCGACGTCACTGACTGCACTCACACTCGACGTCACAGTGACGGCGCTCACACTCGACGTCACAGTGACTGCGCTCACACTCGACGTCACAGTGACTGCGCTCACACTCGACATCACAGAGACTGCGCTCACACTCGACGTCACAGAGGCTGTGCTCACACTCGACGTCACAGAGACTGCACTCACACTCGACGTCACAGTGACTGCGCTCACACTCGACATCACAGAGGCTGCGCTCACACTCGACGTTGCAGTGACTGCTCACACTCGACGTCACAGTGACTGTGCGCACATTGGATGTCACAGTGACTGCGCTCACACTCGACGTCACACTGACTGCGCTCACATTCTACATCACAGACAACGCTCACACTCGACATCACAGTGACCGCTCACATTCGACGTCACAGTGACTGCGCTCACATTCGACGTCACAGTGACTGCGCTCACACTCGACGTCACAGTGTCTGCGCTCACACTCGACGTCACAGTGACTGCGCTCACATTCGACATCACAGTGACTGCTCACACTCGACGTCACAGTGACTGCGCTCACACTCGACGTCGCAGTGACTGCGCTCACACTCGACGTCGCAATGACAGCGCTCACACTCGACATCGCAGTGACTGCGCTCACACTCGACGTCACAGAGACTGCGCTCACACTCGACGTTACAGTGACTGTGCTCACACTTGACGTCACAGAGACTGCGCTCACACTCGACATCACAGTGACTGCGCTCACACTCGACGTCACAGAGACTGCGCTCACACTCGACGTCACAGTGACTGCGCTCACACTCGACGTAACAGTGTCTGCGCTCACACTCGACGTCACAGTGACTGCGCTCACATTCGACGTCACAGTGACTGCGCTCACACTCGACGTAACAGTGTCTGCGCTCACACTCGACGTCACAGTGACTGCGCTCACATTCGACATCACAGTGACTGCTCACACTCGACGTCACAGTGACTGCGCACACACTCGACGTCGCAGTGACTGCGCTCACACTCGACGTCGCAGTGACAGCGCTCACACTCGACGTCGCAGTGACTGCGCTCACACTCGACGTCACAGAGACTGCGCTCACACTCGACGTTACAGTGACTGTGCTCACACTTGACGTCACAGAGACTGCGCTCACACTCGACGTCACAGTGACTGCGCTCACACTCGACGTCACAGAGACTGCGCTCACACTCGACGTCACAGTGACTGCGCTCACATTGGACGTCACAGTGCCTGCGCTCACACTCGATGTCACAGTGACGGCGCTCACACTCGACGTCACAGTGACTGCGCTCACACTCGACGTCAAAGTGACTGCGCTCACACTCGACGTCACAGTGACTGCGCTCACACTCGACGTCACAGTGACTGCGCTCACACTCGACATCACAGAGACTGCGCTCACACTCGACGTCACAGAGGCTGTGCTCACACTCGACGTCACAGAGACTGCACTCACACTCGACGTCACAGTGACTGCGCTCACATTGGACGTCACAGTGCCTGCGCTCACACTCGACGTCACAGTGACTGCGCTCACACTCGACATCACAGTGACTGCACTCACACTCGACGTCACAGTGACTGCGCTCACACTCGACGTCACAGTGACTGCGCTCACACTCGACGTCACAGTGACCGCTCACATTCGACGTCACAGTGACTGCGCTCACATTCGATGTCACAGTGACTGCGCTCACACTCGACGTCACAGAGGCTGCGCTCACACTCGACGTTGCAGTGACTGCTCACACTCGACGTCACAGTGACTGTGCTCACATTGGATGTCACAGTGACTGCGCTCACACTCGACGTCACACTGACTGTGCTCACATTCTACGTCACAGACTACGCTCACACTCGACGTCACAGTGGCTGCACCCACACTCGACGTCACAGTGACTGCGTTCACACTCGACGTCACAGTGACTGCGCTCACACTCGACGTCACAGTGACTGCACTCACACTCGACGTCACAGAGACTGCGCTCACACTCGACGTCACATTGACTGTGCTCACACTTGACGTCACAGAGACTGCGCTCACACTCGACGTCACAGTGACTGCGCTCACACTCGACGTTACAGAGACTGCACTCACACTCGACATCACAGAGACTGCGCTCACATTGGACGTCACAGTGCCTGCGCTCACACTCGATGTCACAGTGACAGCGCTCACACTCGACGTCACAGTGACTGCGTTCACACTCGACGTCACAGTGGCTGCTCACACTTGACGTCACAGTGACTGCGCTCACACTCGACGTCACACTGACTGGACGTCACAGTGACTGCGTTCACACTCGACGTCACAATGACTGCTCACACTCGACGTCACAGTGACTGCTCACACTCGACGTCACTGACTGCGCTCACACTCGACGTCACAGTGACTGCTCACACTCGACGTCACTGACTGCACTCACACTCGACGTCACAGTGACGGCGCTCACACTCGACGTCACAGTGACTGCGCTCACACTCAACGTCACAGTGACTGCGCTCACACTCGACATCACAGAGACTGCGCTCACACTCGACGTCACAGTGACTGCGCTCACACTCGACATCACAGAGGCTGCGCTCACACTCGACGTTGCAGTGACTGCTCACACTCGACGTCACAGTGACTGTGCGCACATTGGATGTCACAGTGACTGCGCTCACACTCGACATCACACTGACTGCGCTCACATTCTACATCACAGACAACGCTCACACTCGACGTCACAGTGACCGCTCACATTCGACGTCACAGTGACTGCGCTCACATTCGACGTCACAGTGACTGCGCTCACACTCGACGTCACAGTGTCTGCGCTCACACTCGACGTCACAGTGACTGCGCTCACATTCGACATCACAGTGACTGCTCACACTCGACGTCACAGTGACTGCGCTCACACTCGACGTCGCAGTGACTGCGCTCACACTCGACGTCGCAATGACAGCGCTCACACTCGACGTCGCAGTGACTGCGCTCACACTCGACGTCACAGAGACTGCGCTCACACTCGACGTTACAGTGACTGTGCTCACACTTGACATCACAGAGACTGCGCTCACACTCGACATCACAGTGACTGCGCTCACACTCGACGTCACAGAGACTGCGCTCACACTCGACGTCACAGTGACTGCGCTCACATTGGACGTCACAGTGCCTGCGCTCACACTCGATGTCACAAAGGCTGTGCTCACACTCGACGTCACAGAGACTGCACTCACACTCGACGTCACAGTGACTGCGCTCACACTCGACATCACAGAGGCTGCGCTCACACTCGACGTTGCAGTGACTGCTCACACTCGACGTCACAGTGACTGTGCGCACATTGGATGTCACAGTGACTGCGCTCACACTCGACGTCACACTGACTGCGCTCACATTATACATCACAGACTACGCTCACACTCGACGTCACAGTGACCGCTCACATTCGACGTCACAGTGACTGCGCTCACACTCGACGTCACAGTGTCTGCGCTCACACTCGACGTCACAGTGACTGCGCTCACATTCGACATCACAGTGACTGCTCACACTCGACGTCACAGTGACTGCGCTCACACTCGACGTCGCAGTGACTGCGCTCACACTCGATGTCGCAGTGACAGCGCTCACACTCGACGTCGCAGTGACTGCGCTCACACTCGACGTCACAGAGACTGCGCTCACACTCGACGTTACAGTGACTGTGCTCACACTTGACGTCACAGAGACTGCGCTCACACTCGACGTCACAGTGACTGCGCTCACACTCGACGTCACAGAGACTGCGCTCACACTCGACGTCACAGTGACTGTGCTCACATTGGACGTCACAGTGCCTGCGCTCACACTCGATGTCACAGTGACGGCGCTCACACTCGACGTCACAGTGACTGCGCTCACACTCGACGTCAAAGTGACTGCGCTCACACTCGACGTCACAGTGACTGCGCTCACACTCGATGTCACAGTGACTGCGCTCACACTCGACATCACAGAGACTGCGCTCACACTCGACGTCACAGAGGCTGTGCTCACACTCGACGTCACAGAGACTGCACTCACACTCGACGTCACAGTGACTGCGCTCACACTCGACGTCACAGAGGCTGCGCTCACACTCGACATTGCAGTGACTGCACCCACACTCGACGTCACAGTGACTGCGTTCACACTCGACGTCACAGTGACTGCGCTCACACTCGACGTCACAGTGACTGCGCTCACACTCGACGTCACAGAGACTGCGCTCACACTCGACGTCACAGTGACTGCGCTCACACTCGACATTACAGAGACTGCACTCACACTCGACATCACAGAGACTGCGCTCACATTGGACGTCACAGTGCCTGCGCTCACACTCGATGTCACAGTGACAACGCTCACACTCGACGTCACAGTGACTGCGTTCACACTCGACGTCACAGTGACTGCTCACACTTGACGTCACAGTGACTGCGCTCACACTCGACGTCACACTGACTGGACGTCACAGTGACTGCGTTCACACTCGACGTCACAATGACTGCTCACACTCGACGTCACAGTGACTGCTCACACTCGACATCACTGACTGCGCTCACACTCGACGTCACAGTGACTGCTCACACTCGACGTCACTGACTGCACTCACACTCGACGTCACAGTGACGGCGCTCACACTCGACGTCACAGTGACTGCGCTCACACTCGACGTCACAGTGACTGCGCTCACACTCGACATCACAGAGACTGCGCTCACACTCGACGTCACAGAGGCTGTGCTCACACTCGACGTCACAGAGACTGCACTCACACTCGACGTCACAGTGACTGCGCTCACACTCGACATCACAGAGGCTGCGCTCACACTCGACGTTGCAGTGACTGCTCACACTCGACGTCACAGTGACTGTGCGCACATTGGATGTCACAGTGACTGCGCTCACACTCGACGTCACACTGACTGCGCTCACATTCTACATCACAGACAACGCTCACACTCGACATCACAGTGACCGCTCACATTCGACGTCACAGTGACTGCGCTCACATTCGACGTCACAGTGACTGCGCTCACACTCGACGTCACAGTGTCTGCGCTCACACTCGACGTCACAGTGACTGCGCTCACATTCGACATCACAGTGACTGCTCACACTCGACGTCACAGTGACTGCGCTCACACTCGACGTCGCAGTGACTGCGCTCACACTCGACGTCGCAATGACAGCGCTCACACTCGACATCGCAGTGACTGCGCTCACACTCGACGTCACAGAGACTGCGCTCACACTCGACGTTACAGTGACTGTGCTCACACTTGACGTCACAGAGACTGCGCTCACACTCGACATCACAGTGACTGCGCTCACACTCGACGTCACAGAGACTGCGCTCACACTCGACGTCACAGTGACTGCGCTCACACTCGACGTAACAGTGTCTGCGCTCACACTCGACGTCACAGTGACTGCGCTCACATTCGACGTCACAGTGACTGCGCTCACACTCGACGTAAGAGTGTCTGCGCTCACACTCGACGTCACAGTGACTGCGCTCACATTCGACATCACAGTGACTGCTCACACTCGACGTCACAGTGACTGCGCACACACTCGACGTCGCAGTGACTGCGCTCACACTCGACGTCGCAGTGACAGCGCTCACACTCGACGTCGCAGTGACTGCGCTCACACTCGACGTCACAGAGACTGCGCTCACACTCGACGTTACAGTGACTGTGCTCACACTTGACGTCACAGAGACTGCGCTCACACTCGACGTCACAGTGACTGCGCTCACACTCGACGTCACAGAGACTGCGCTCACACTCGACGTCACAGTGACTGCGCTCACATTGGACGTCACAGTGCCTGCGCTCACACTCGATGTCACAGTGACGGCGCTCACACTCGACGTCACAGTGACTGCGCTCACACTCGACGTCAAAGTGACTGCGCTCACACTCGACGTCACAGTGACTGCGCTCACACTCGACGTCACAGTGACTGCGCTCACACTCGACATCACAGAGACTGCGCTCACACTCGACGTCACAGAGGCTGTGCTCACACTCGACGTCACAGAGACTGCACTCACACTCGACGTCACAGTGACTGCGCTCACACTCGACGTCACAGAGGCTGCGCTCACACTCGACATTGCAGTGACTGCTCACACTCGACGTCACAGTGACTGTGCTCACATTGGATGTCACAGTGACTGTGCTCACACTCGACGTCACACTGACTGCGCTCACATTCTACGTCACAGACTACGCTCACACTCGACGTCACAGTGACTGCACCCACACTCGACGTCACAGTGACTGCGTTCACACTCGACGTCACAGTGACTGCGCTCACACTCGACGTCACAGTGACTGCGCTCACACTCGACGTCACAGAGACTGCGCTCACACTCGACGTCACATTGACTGCGCTCACACTCGACGTTACAGAGACTGCACTCACACTCGACATCACAGAGACTGCGCTCACATTGGACGTCACAGTGCCTGCGCTCACACTCGATGTCACAGTGACAGCGCTCACACTCGATGTCACAGTGACTGCGTTCACACTCGACATCACAGTGACTGCTCACACTTGACGTCACAGTGACTGCGCTCACACTCGACGTCACACTGACTGGACGTCACAGTGACTGCGTTCACACTCGACGTCACAATGACTGCTCACACTCGACGTCACAGTGACTGCTCACACTCGACGTCACTGACTGCGCTCACACTCGACGTCACAGTGACTGCTCACACTCGACGTCACTGACTGCACTCACACTCGACGTCACAGTGACGGCGCTCACACTCGAGGTCACAGTGACTGCTCACACTTGACGTCACAGTGACTGCGCTCACACTCGACTTCGCAGTAACTGGTTACACTCAACGCCACATTGACTGCGCTCACACTCGACGTCACAGTGACTGCGCTCACACTCGACGTCGCAGTGACTGCGCTCACACTCGACGTCTCAGTGACTGCGCTCACACTCGACGTCACAGTGACTGCGCTCACACTCGATGTCACACTGACTGCGCTCACACTCGACATCACAGTGACTGCACTCACACTCGACGTCACAGTGACTGCGCTCACACTCGACGTCACAGTGACTGCGCTCACACTCGACGTCACAGTGACCGCTCACATTCGACGTCACAGTGACTGCGCTCACATTCGATGTCACAGTGACTGCGCTCACACTCGACGTCACAGAGGCTGCGCTCACACTCGACGTTGCAGTGACTGCTCACACTCGACGTCACAGTGACTGTGCTCACATTGGATGTCACAGTGACTGCGCTCACACTCGACGTCACACTGACTGTGCTCACATTCTACGTCACAGACTACGCTCACACTCGACGTCACAGTGACTGCACCCACACTCGACGTCACAGTGACTGCGTTCACACTCGACGTCACAGTGACTGCGCTCACACTCGACGTCACAGTGACTGCACTCACACTCGACGTCACAGAGACTGTGCTCACACTCGACGTCACACTGACTGCGCTCACATTCTACGTCACAGACTACGCTCACACTCGACGTCACAGTGACTGCACCCACACTCGACGTCACAGTGACTGCGTTCACACTCGACGTCACAGTGACTGCGCTCACACTCGACGTCACAGTGACTGCACTCACACTCGACGTCACAGAGACTGCGCTCACACTCGACGTCACATTGACTGTGCTCACACTTGACGTCACAGAGACTGCGCTCACACTCGACGTCACAGTGACTGCGCTCACACTCGACGTTACAGAGACTGCACTCACACTCGACATCACAGAGACTGCGCTCACATTGGACGTCACAGTGCCTGCGCTCACACTCGATGTCACAGTGACAGCGCTCACACTCGACGTCACAGTGACTGCGTTCACACTCGACGTCACAGTGGCTGCTCACACTTGACGTCACAGTGACTGCGCTCACACTCGACGTCACACTGACTGGACGTCACAGTGACTGCGTTCACACTCGACGTCACAATGACTGCTCACACTCGACGTCACAGTGACTGCTCACACTCGACGTCACTGACTGCGCTCACACTCAACGTCACAGTGACTGCTCACACTCGACGTCACTGACTGCACTCACACTCGACGTCACAGTGACGGCGCTCACACTCGACGTCACAGTGACTGCGCTCACACTCGACGTCACAGTGACTGCGCTCACACTCGACATCACAGAGACTGCGCTCACACTCGACGTCACAGTGACTGCGCTCACACTCGACATCACAGAGGCTGCGCTCACACTCGACGTTGCAGTGACTGCTCACACTCGACGTCACAGTGACTGTGCGCACATTGGATGTCACAGTGACTGCGCTCACACTCGACGTCACACTGACTGCGCTCACATTCTACATCACAGACAACGCTCACACTCGACGTCACAGTGACCGCTCACATTCGACGTCACAGTGACTGCGCTCACATTCGACGTCACAGTGACTGCGCTCACACTCGACGTCACAGTGTCTGCGCTCACACTCGACGTCACAGTGACTGCGCTCACATTCGACATCACAGTGACTGCTCACACTCGACGTCACAGTGACTGCGCTCACACTCGACGTCGCAGTGACTGCGCTCACACTCGACGTCGCAATGACAGCGCTCACACTCGACGTCGCAGTGACTGCGCTCACACTCGACGTCGCAATGACAGCGCTCACACTCAACGTCGCAGTGACTGCGCTCACACTCGACGTCACAGAGACTGCGCTCACACTCGACGTTACAGTGACTGTGCTCACACTTGACGTCACAGAGACTGCGCTCACACTCGACATCACAGTGACTGCGCTCACACTCGACGTCACAGAGACTGCGCTCACACTCGACGTCACAGTGACTGCGCTCACATTGGACGTCACAGTGCCTGCGCTCACACTCGATGTCACAAAGGCTGTGCTCACACTCGACGTCACAGAGACTGCACTCACACTCGACGTCACAGTGACTGCGCTCACACTCGACATCACAGAGGCTGCGCTCACACTCGACGTTGCAGTGACTGCTCACACTCGACGTCACAGTGACTGTGCGCACATTGGATGTCACAGTGACTGCGCTCACACTCGACGTCACACTGACTGCGCTCACATTCTACATCACAGACTACGCTCACATTCGACGTCACAGTGACTGCGCTCACATTCGACGTCACAGTGACTGCGCTCACACTCGACGTCACAGTGTCTGCGCTCACACTCAACGTCACAGTGACTGCGCTCACATTCGACATCACAGTGACTGCTCACACTCGACGTCACAGTGACTGCGCTCACACTCGACGTCGCAGTGACTGCGCTCACACTCGATGTCGCAGTGACAGCGCTCACACTCGACGTCGCAGTGACTGCGCTCACATTCGACGTCACAGTGACTGCACCCACACTCGACGTCACAGTGACTGCGTTCACACTCGACGTCACAGTGACTGCGCTCACACTCGACGTCACAGTGACTGCGCTCACACTCGACGTCACAGAGACTGCGCTCACACTCGACGTCACATTGACTGTGCTCACACTTGACGTCACAGAGACTGCGCTCACACTCGACGTCACAGTGACTGCGCTCACACTCGACGTTACAGAGACTGCACTCACACTCGACATCACAGAGACTGCGCTCACATTGGACGTCACAGTGCCTGCGCTCACACTCGATGTCACAGTGACAGCGCTCACACTCGACGTCACAGTGACTGCGTTCACACTCGACGTCACAGTGACTGCTCACACTTGACGTCACAGTGACTGCGCTCACACTCGACGTCACACTGACTGGACGTCACAGTGACTGCGTTCACACTCAACGTCACAATGACTGCTCACACTCGACGTCACAGTGACTGCTCACACTCGACGTCACTGACTGCGCTCACACTCAACGTCACAGTGACTGCTCACACTCGACGTCACTGACTGCACTCACACTCGACGTCACAGTGACGGCGCTCACACTCGACGTCACAGTGACTGCTCACACTTGACGTCACAGTGACTGCGCTCACACTCGACTTCGCAGTAACTGTTTACACTCAACGCCACATTGACTGCGCTCACACTCGACGTCACAGTGACTGCGCTCACACTCGACGTCGCAGTGACTGCGCTCACACTCGACGTCTCAGTGACTGCGCTCACACTCGACGTCACAGTGACTGCGCTCACACTCGACGTCACACTGACTGCGCTCACACTCGACGTCACAGTGACCGCTCACATTCGACGTCACAGTGACTGCGCTCACATTCGATGTCACAGTGACTGCGCTCACACTCGACGTCACAGTGACTGCGCTCACACTCGACATCACAGAGACTGCGCTCACACTCGACGTCACAGAGGCTGTGCTCACACTCGACGTCACAGAGACTGCACTCACACTCGACGTCACAGAGGCTGCGCTCACACTCGACGTTGCAGTGACTGCTCACACTCGACGTCACAGTGACTGTGCTCACATTGGATGTCACAGTGACTGTGCTCACACTCGACGTCACACTGACTGCGCTCACATTCTACGTCACAGACTACGCTCACACTCGACGTCACAGTGACTGCACCCACACTCGACGTCACAGTGACTGCGTTCACACTCGACGTCACAGTGACTGCGCTCACACTCGACGTCACAGTGACTGCGCTCACACTCGACGTCACAGAGACTGCGCTCACACTCGACGTCACATTGACTGTGCTCACACTTGACGTCACAGAGACTGCGCTCACACTCGACGTCACAGTGACTGCGCTCACACTCGATGTCACAGTGACAGCGCTCACACTCGACGTCACAGTGACTGCGTTCACACTCGACGTCACAGTGACTGCGCTCACACTCGACGTCACACTGACTGGACGTCACAGTGACTGCGTTCACACTCGACGTCACAATCACTGCTCACACTCGACGTCACAGTGACTGCTCACACTCGACATCACTGACTGCGCTCAAACTCGACGTCACAGTGACTGCTCACACTCGACGTCACTGACTGCACTCACACTCGACGTCACAGTGACGGCGCTCACACTCGACGTCACAGTGACTGCTCACACTTGACGTCACAGTGACTGCGCTCACACTCGACGTCGCAGTAACTGTTTAGACTCAACGTCACATTGACTGCGCTCACACTCGACGTCACAGTGACTGCGCTCACACTCGACGTCGCAGTGACTGCGCTCACACTCGACGTCTCAGTGACTGCGCTCACACTCGACGTCACAGTGACTGCGCTCACACTCGACGTCACACTGACTGCGCTCACACTCGACATCACAGTGACTGCACTCACACTCGACGTCACAGTGACTGCGCTCACACTCGACGTCACAGTGACCGCTCACATTCGACGTCACAGTGACTGCGCTCACATTCGATGTCACAGTGACTGCGCTCACACTCGACGTCACAGTGACTGCGCTCACACTCGACGTCACAGAGACTGCGCTCACACTCGACGTCACATTGACTGTGCTCACACTTGACGTCACAGAGACTGCGCTCACACTCGACGTCACAGTGACTGCGCTCACACTCGACGTTACAGAGACTACACTCACACTCGACATCACAGAGACTGCGCTCACATTGGACGTCACAGTGACTGCGCTCACACTCGACGTCACACTGACTGGACGTCACAGTGACTGCGTTCACACTCGACGTCACAATGACTGCTCACACTCGACGTCACAGTGACTGCTCACACTCGACGTCACTGACTGCGCTCACACTCGACGTCACAGTGACTGCTCACACTCGACGTCACTGACTGCACTCACACTCGACGTCACAGTGACGGCGCTCACACTCGACGTCACAGTGACTGCGCTCTCACTCGACGTCACAATGACTGCGCTCACACTCGACATCACAGAGACTGCGCTCACACTCGACGTCACAGAGGCTGTGCTCACACTCGACGTCACAGAGACTGCACTCACACTCGACGTCACAGTGACTGCGCTCACACTCGACATCACAGAGGCTGCGCTCACACTCGAAGTTGCAGTGACTGCTCACACTCGACGTCACAGTGACTGTGCTCACATTGGATGTCACAGTGACTGTGCTCACACTCGACGTCACACTGACTGCGCTCACATTCTACATCACAGACTACGCTCACACTCGACGTCACAGTGACTGCACCCACATTCGACGTCACAGTGACTGCGTTCACACTCGACATCACAGTGACTGCGCTCACACTCGACGTCACAGTGACTGCGCTCACACTCGACGTCACAGAGACTGCGCTCACACTCGACGTCACATTGACTGTGCTCACACTTGACGTCACAGTGACTGCGCTCACACTCGACGTTACAGAGACTGCACTCACACTCGACATCACAGAGACTGCGCTCACATTGGACGTCACAGTGCCTGCGCTCACACTCGATGTCACAGTGACAGCGCTCACACTTGACGTCACAGTGAATGCGTTCACACTCGACGTCACAGTGACTGCTCACACTTGACGTCACAGTGACTGCGCTCACACTCGACGTCACACTGACTGGACGTCACAGTGACTGCGTTCACACTCGACGTCACAATCACTGCTCACACTCGACGTCACAGTGACTGCTCACACTCGACGTCACTGACTGCGCTCACACTCGATGTCACAGTGACTGCTCACACTTGACGTCACTGACTGCACTCACACTCGACGTCACAGTGACAGCGCTCACACTCGACGTCACAGTGACTGCTCACACTTGACGTCACAGTGACTGCGCTCACACTCGACGTCGCAGTAACTGTTTACACTCAACGTCACATTGACTGCGCTCACACTCGACGTCACAGTGACTGCGCTCACACTCGACGTCGCAGTGACTGCGCTCACACTCGACGTCTCAGTGACTGCGCTCACACTCGACGTCACAGTGACTGCGCTCACACTCGACGTCACACTGACTGCGCTCACACTCGACATCACAGTGACTGCACTCACACTCGACGTCACAGTGACTGCACTCACACTCAACGTCACAGTGACTGCGCTCACACTCGACGTCACAGTGACCGCTCACATTCGACGTCACAGTGACTGCGCTCACATTCGATGTCACAGTGACTGCGCTCACACGCGACGTCACAGAGGCTGCGCTCACACTCGACGTTGCAGTGACTGCTCACACTCGACGTCACAGTGACTGTGCTCACATTGGATGTCACAGTGACTGCGCTCACACTCGACGTCACACTGACTGCGCTCACATTCTACGTCACAGACTACGCTCACACTCGACGTCACAGTGACTGCACCCACACTCGACATCACAGTGACTGCGTTCACACTCGACGTCACATTGACTGTGCTCACACTTGACGTCACAGAGACTGCGCTCACACTCGACGTCACAGTGACTGCGCTCACATTGGATGTCACAGTGACTGCGCTCACACTCGACGTCACACTTACTGCGCTCACATTCTACGTCACAGACTACGCTCACACTCGACGTCACAGTGACTGCACCCACACTCGACGTCACAGTGACTGCGTTCACACTTGACGTCACAGTGACTGCGCTCACACTCGACGTCACAGTGACTGCGCTCACACTCGACGTCACAGAGACTGCGCTCACACTCGATGTCACATTGACTGTGCTCACACTTGACGTCACAGAGACTGCGCTCACACTCGACGTCACAGTGACTGCGCTCACACTCGACGTTACAGAGACTACACTCACACTCGACATCATAAAGACTGCGCTCACATTGGACGTCACAGTGACTGCGCTCACACTCGACGTCACACTGACTGGACGTCACAGTGACTGCGTTCACACTCGACGTCACAATGACTGCTCACACTCGACGTCATAGTGACTGCTCACACTCGACGTCACTGACTGCGCTCACACTCGACATCACAGTGACTGCTCACACTCGACGTCACTGACTGCACTCACACTCGACGTCACAGTGACGGCGCTCACACTCGACGTCACAGTGACTGCGCTCTCACTCGACGTCACAATGACTGCGCTCACACTCGACATCACAGAGACTGCGCTCACACTCGACGTCACAGAGGCTGTGCTCACACTCGACGTCACAGAGACTGCACTCACACTCGACGTCACAGTGACTGCGCTCACACTCGACATCACAGAGGCTGCGCTCACACTCGACGTTGCAGTGACTGCTCACACTCGACGTCACAGTGACTGTGCTCACATTGGATGTCACAGTGACTGTGCTCACACTCGACGTCACACTGACTGCGCTCACATTCTACGTCACAGACTACGCTCACACTCGACGTCACAGTGACTGCACCCACACTCGACGTCACAGTGACTGCGTTCACACTCGACATCACAGTGACTGCGCTCACACTCGACATCACAGTGACTGCACTCACACTCGACGTCACAGAGACTGCGCTCACACTCGACGTCACATTGACTGTGCTCACACTTGACGTCACAGAGACTGCGCTCACACTCGACGTCACAGTGACTGCGCTCACACTCGACGTTACAGAGACTGCACTCACACTCGACATCACAGAGACTGCGCTCACATTGGACGTCACAGTGCCTGCGCTCACACTCGATGTCACAGTGACAGCGCTCACACTTGAGGTCACAGTGACTGCGTTCACACTCGACGTCACAGTGACTGCTCACACTTGACGTCACAGTGACTGCGCTCACACTCGACGTCACACTGACTGGACGTCACAGTGACTGCGTTCACACTCGACGTCACAATCACTGCTCACACTCGACGTCACAGTGACTGCTCACACTCGACGTCACTGACTGCGCTCACACTCGATGTCACAGTGACTGCTCACACTTGACGTCACTGACTGCACTCACACTCGACGTCACAGTGACGGCGCTCACACTCGACGTCACAGTGACTGCTCACACTTGACGTCACAGTGACTGCGCTCACACTCGACGTCGCAGTAACTGTTTACACTCAACGTCACATTGACTGCGCTCACACTCGACGTCACAGTGACTGCGCTCACACTCGACGTCGCAGTGACTGCGCTCACACTCGACGTCTCAGTGACTGCGCTCACACTCGACGTCACAGTGACTGCGCTCACACTCGACGTCACACTGACTGCGCTCACACTCGACATCACAGTGACTGCACTCACACTCGACGTCACAGTGACTGCGCTCACACTCGACGTCACAGTGACTGCGCTCACACTCGACGTCACAGTGACCGCTCACATTCGACGTCACAGTGACTGCGCTCACATTCGATGTCACAGTGACTGCGCTCACACTCGACGTCACAGAGGCTGCGCTCACACTCGACGTCGCAGTGACTGCTCACACTCGACGTCACAGTGACTGTGCTCACATTGGATGTCACAGTGACTGCGCTCACACTCGACGTCACACTGACTGCGCTCACATTCTACGTCACAGACTACGCTCACACTCGACGTCACAGTGACTGCACCCACACTCGACATCACAGTGACTGCGTTCACACTCGACGTCACATTGACTGTGCTCACACTTGACGTCACAGAGACTGCGCTCACACTCGACGTCACAGTGACTGCGCTCACACTCGACGTTACAGAGACTGCACTCACACTCGACATCACAGAGACTGCGCTCACATTGGACGTCACAGTGCCTGCGCTCACACTCGATGTCACAGTGACAGCGCTCACACTCGACATCACAGTGACTGCGTTCACACTCGACGTCACAGTGACTGCTCACACTTGACGTCACAGTGACTGCGCTCACACTCGACGTCACACTGACTGGACGTCACAGTGACTGCGTTCACACTCGACGTCACAATGACTGCTCACAGTCGACATCACACTGACTGCTCACACTCGACATCACTGACTGCGCTCACACTCGACGTCACAGTGACTGCTCACACTCGACGTCACTGACTGCACTCACACTCGACGTCACAGTGACGGCGCTCACACTCGACGTCACAGTGACTGCTCACACTTGACGTCACAGTGACTGCGCTCACACTCGACGTCCCAGTAACTGTTTAGACTCAACGTCACATTGACTGCGCTCACACTCGACGTCACAGTGACTGCGCTCACACTCGACGTCGCAGTGACTGCGCTCACACTCGACGTCTCAGTGACTGCGCTCACACTCGACGTCTCAGTGACTGCGCTCACACTCGACGTCACAGTGACTGCGCTCACACTCGACGTCACACTGACTGCGCTCACACTCGACATCACAGTGACTGCACTCACACTCGACGTCACAGTGACTGCGCTCACACTCGACGTCACAGTGACCGCTCACATTCGACGTCACAGTGACTGCGCTCACATTCGATGTCACAGTGACTGCGCTCACACTCGACGTCACAGAGGCTGCGCTCACACTCGACTTTGCAGTGACTGCTCACACTCGACGTCACAGTGACTGTGCTCACATTGGATGTCACAGTGACTGCGCTCACACTCGACGTCACACTGACTGCGCTCACATTCTACGTCACACTGACTGCGCTCACACTCGACGTCACAGTGACTGCACCCACACTCGACGTCACAGTGACTGCGTTCACACTTGACGTCACAGTGACTGCGCTCACACTC
Source organism: Somniosus microcephalus (assembly GCF_052327205.1). Taxonomy (NCBI): domain Eukaryota; kingdom Metazoa; phylum Chordata; class Chondrichthyes; order Squaliformes; family Somniosidae; genus Somniosus; species Somniosus microcephalus. Next base: position 10,979,013 of record NC_141006.1, on the reverse strand, counting down.
GACGTCACAGTGACTGCGCTCACACTCGACGTCACAGAGACTGCGCTCACACTCGACGTCACATTGACTGTGCTCACACTTGACGTCACAGAGACTGCGCTCACACTCGACGTCACAGTGACTGCGCTCACACTCGACGTTACAGAGACTACACTCACACTCGACATCACAGAGACGGCGCTCACATTGGACGTCACAGTGCCTGCGCTCACACTCGATGTCACAGTGACAGCGCTCACACTCGACGTCACAGTGACTGCGTTCACACTCGACGTCACAGTGACTGCTCACACTTGACGTCACAGTGACTGCGCTCACACTCGACGTTACACTGACTGGACATCACAGTGACTGCGTTCACACTCGACGTCACAATGACTGCTCACACTCGACGTCACAGTGACTGCTCACACTCGACGTCACTGACTGCGCTCACACTCGACGTCACAGTGACTGCTCACACTCGACGTCACTGACTGCACTTACACTCGACGTCACAGTGACGGCGCTCACACTCGACGTCACAGTGACTGCGTTCACACTCGACGTCACAGTGACTGCTCACACTTGACGTCACAGTGACTGCGCTCACACTCGACGTCACACTGACTGCGCTCACACTCGACATCACAGTGACTGCACTCACACTCGACGTCACAGTGACTGCGCTCACACTCGACGTCACAGTGACCGCTCACATTCGACGTCACAGTGACTGCGCTCACATTCGATGTCACAGTGACTGCGCTCACACTCGACGTCACAGTGACTGCGCTCACACTCGACGTCACAGAGACTGCGCTCACACTCGACGTCACATTGACTGTGCTCACACTTGACGTCACAGAGACTGCGCTCACACTCGACGTCACAGTGACTGCGCTCACACTCGACGTTACAGAGACTACACTCACACTCGACATCACAGAGACTGCGCTCACATTGGACGTCACAGTGACTGCGCTCACACTCGACGTCACACTGACTGGACGTCACAGTGACTGCGTTCACACTCGACGTCACAATGACTGCTCACACTCGACGTCACAGTGACTGCTCACACTCGACGTCACTGACTGCGCTCACACTCGACGTCACAGTGACTGCTCACACTCGACGTCACTGACTGCACTCACACTCGACGTCACAGTGACGGCGCTCACACTCGACGTCACAGTGACTGCGCTCTCACTCGACGTCACAATGACTGCGCTCACACTCGACATCACAGAGACTGCGCTCACACTCGACGTCACAGAGGCTGTGCTCACACTCGACGTCACAGAGACTGCACTCACACTCGACGTCACAGTGACTGCGCTCACACTCGACATCACAGAGGCTGCGCTCACACTCGACGTTGCAGTGACTGCTCACACTCGACGTCACAGTGACTGTGCTCACATTGGATGTCACAGTGACTGTGCTCACACTCGACGTCACACTGACTGCGCTCACATTCTACGTCACAGACTACGCTCACACTCGACGTCACAGTGACTGCACCCACATTCGACGTCACAGTGACTGCGTTCACACTCGACATCACAGTGACTGCGCTCACACTCGACGTCACAGTGACTGCGCTCACACTCGACGTCACAGAGACTGCGCTCACACTCGACGTCACATTGACTGTGCTCACACTTGACGTCACAGTGACTGCGCTCACACTCGACGTTACAGAGACTGCACTCACACTCGACATCACAGAGACTGCGCTCACATTGGACGTCACAGTGCCTGCGCTCACACTCGATGTCACAGTGACAGCGCTCACACTTGACGTCACAGTGAATGCGTTCACACTCGACGTCACAGTGACTGCTCACACTTGACGTCACAGTGACTGCGCTCACACTCGACGTCACACTGACTGGACGTCACAGTGACTGCGTTCACACTCGACGTCACAATCACTGCTCACACTCGACGTCACAGTGACTGCTCACACTCGACGTCACTGACTGCGCTCACACTCGATGTCACAGTGACTGCTCACACTTGACGTCACTGACTGCACTCACACTCGACGTCACAGTGACGGCGCTCACACTCGACGTCACAGTGACTGCTCACACTTGACGTCACAGTGACTGCGCTCACACTCGACGTCGCAGTAACTGTTTACACTCAACGTCACATTGACTGCGCTCACACTCGACGTCACAGTGACTGCGCTCACACTCGACGTCGCAGTGACTGCGCTCACACTCGACGTCTCAGTGACTGCGCTCACACTCGACGTCACAGTGACTGCGCTCACACTCGACGTCACACTGACTGCGCTCACACTCGACATCACAGTGACTGCACTCACACTCGACGTCACAGTGACTGCACTCACACTCGACGTCACAGTGACTGCGCTCACACTCGACGTCACAGTGACCGCTCACATTCGACGTCACAGTGACTGCGCTCACATTCGATGTCACAGTGACTGCGCTCACACTCGACGTCACAGAGGCTGCGCTCACACTCGACGTTGCAGTGACTGCTCACACTCGACGTCACAGTGACTGTGCTCACATTGGATGTCACAGTGACTGCGCTCACACTCGACGTCACACTGACTGCGCTCACATTCTACGTCACAGACTACGCTCACACTCGACGTCACAGTGACTGCACCCACACTCGACATCACAGTGACTGCGTTCACACTCGACGTCACATTGACTGTACTCACACTTGACGTCACAGAGACTGCGCTCACACTCGACGTCACAGTGACTGCGCTCACATTGGATGTCACAGTGACTGCGCTCACACTCGACGTCACACTTACTGCGCTCACATTCTACGTCACAGACTACGCTCACACTCGACGTCACAGTGACTGCACCCACACTCGACGTCACAGTGACTGCGTTCACACTTGACGTCACAGTGACTGCGCTCACACTCGACGTCACAGTGACTGCGCTCACACTCGACATCACAGAGACTGCGCTCACACTCGACGTCACATTGACTGTGCTCACACTTGACGTCACAGAGACTGCGCTCACACTCGACGTCACAGTGACTGCGCTCACACTCGACGTTACAGAGACTACACTCACACTCGACATCATAAAGACTGCGCTCACATTGGACGTCACAGTGACTGCGCTCACACTCGACGTCACACTGACTGGACGTCACAGTGACTGCGTTCACACTCGACGTCACAATGACTGCTCACACTCGACGTCACAGTGACTGCTCACACTCGACGTCACTGACTGCGCTCACACTCGACATCACAGTGACTGCTCACACTCGACGTCACTGACTGCACTCACACTCGACGTCACAGTGACGGCGCTCACACTCGACGTCACAGTGACTGCGCTCTCACTCGATGTCACAATGACTGCGCTCACACTCGACATCACAGAGACTGCGCTCACACTCGACGTCACAGAGGCTGTGCTCACACTCGACGTCACAGAGACTGCACTCACACTCGACGTCACAGTGACTGCGCTCACACTCGACATCACAGAGGCTGCGCTCACACTCGACGTTGCAGTGACTGCTCACACTCGACGTCACAGTGACTGTGCTCACATTGGATGTCACAGTGACTGTGCTCACACTCGACGTCACACTGACTGCGCTCACATTCTACGTCACAGACTACGCTCACACTCGACGTCACAGTGACTGCACCCACACTCGACGTCACAGTGACTGCGTTCACACTCGACATCACAGTGACTGCGCTCACACTCGACGTCACAGTGACTGCGCTCACACTCGACGTCACAGAGACTGCGCTCACACTCGACGTCACATTGACTGTGCTCACACTTGACGTCACAGAGACTGCGCTCACACTCGACGTCACAGTGACTGCGCTCACACTCGACGTTACAGAGACTGCACTCACACTCGACATCACAGAGACTGCGCTCACATTGGACGTCACAGTGCCTGCGCTCACACTCGATGTCACAGTGACAGCGCTCACACTTGAGGTCACAGTGACTGCGTTCACACTCGACGTCACAGTGACTGCTCACACTTGACGTCACAGTGACTGCGCTCACACTCGACGTCACACTGACTGGACGTCACAGTGACTGCGTTCACACTCGACGTCACAATCACTGCTCACACTCGACGTCACAGTGACTGCTCACACTCGACGTCACTGACTGCGCTCACACTCGATGTCACAGTGACTGCTCACACTTGACGTCACTGACTGCACTCACACTCGACGTCACAGTGACGGCGCTCACACTCGACGTCACAGTGACTGCTCACACTTGACGTCACAGTGACTGCGCTCACACTCGACGTCGCAGTAACTGTTTACACTCAACGTCACATTGACTGCGCTCACACTCGACGTCACAGTGACTGCGCTCACACTCGACGTCGCAGTGACTGCGCTCACACTCGACGTCTCAGTGACTGCGCTCACACTCGACGTCACAGTGACTGCGCTCACACTCGACGTCACACTGACTGCGCTCACACTCGACATCACAGTGACTGCACTCACACTCGACGTCACAGTGACTGCGCTCACACTCGACGTCACAGTGACTGCGCTCACACTCGACGTCACAGTGACCGCTCACATTCGACGTCACAGTGACTGCTCTCACATTCGATGTCACAGTGACTGCGCTCACACTCGACGTCACAGAGGCTGCGCTCACACTCGACGTTGCAGTGACTGCTCACACTCGACGTCACAGTGACTGTGCTCACATTGGATGTCACAGTGACTGCGCTCACACTCGACGTCACACTGACTGCGCTCACATTCTACGTCACAGACTACGCTCACACTCGACGTCACAGTGACTGCACCCACACTCGACATCACAGTGACTGCGTTCACACTCGACGTCACATTGACTGTGCTCACACTTGACGTCACAGAGACTGCGCTCACACTCGACGTCACAGTGACTGCGCTCACACTCGATGTTACAGAGACTGCACTCACACTCGACATCACAGAGACTGCGCTCACATTGGACGTCACAGTGCCTGCGCTCACACTCGATGTCACAGTGACAGCGCTCACACTCGACATCACAGTGACTGCGTTCACACTCGACGTCACAGTGACTGCTCACACTTGACGTCACAGTGACTGCGCTCACACTCGACGTCACACTGACTGGACGTCACAGTGACTGCGTTCACACTCGACGTCACAATGACTGCTCACACTCGACATCACAGTGACTGCTCACACTCGACATCACTGACTGCGCTCACACTCGACGTCACAGTGACTGCTCACACTCGACGTCACTGACTGCACTCACACTCGACGTCACAGTGACGGCGCTCACACTCGACGTCACAGTGACTGCTCACACTTGACGTCACAGTGACTGCGCTCACACTCGACGTCCCAGTAACTGTTTAGACTCAACGTCACATTGACTGCGCTCACACTCGACGTCACAGTGACTGCGCTCACACTCGACGTCGCAGTGACTGCGCTCACACTCGACGTCTCAGTGACTGCGCTCACACTCGACGTCTCAGTGACTGCGCTCACACTCGACGTCACAGTGACTGCGCTCACACTCGACGTCACACTGACTGCGCTCACACTCGACATCACAGTGACTGCACTCACACTCGACGTCACAGTGACTGCGCTCACACTCGACGTCACAGTGACCGCTCACATTCGACGTCACAGTGACTGCGCTCACATTCGATGTCACAGTGACTGCGCTCACACTCGACGTCACAGAGGCTGCGCTCACACTCGACTTTGCTGTGACTGCTCACACTCGACGTCACAGTGACTGTGCTCACATTGGATGTCACAGTGACTGCGCTCACACTCGACGTCACACTGACTGCGCTCACATTCTACGTCACACTGACTGCGCTCACACTCGACGTCACAGTGACTGCACCCACACTCGACGTCACAGTGACTGCGTTCACACTTGACGTCACAGTGACTGCGCTCACACTCGACGTCACAGTGACTGCGCTCACACTCGACGTCACAGAGGCTGCGCTCACACTCGACGTCACATTGACTGTGCTCACACTTGACGTCACAGAGACTGCGCTCACACTCGACGTCACAGTGACTGCGCTCACACTCGACGTTACAGAGACTACACTCACACTCGACATCACAGAGACTGCGCTCACATTGGACGTCACAGTGCCTGCGCTCACACTCGATGTCACAGTGACAGCGCTCACACTCGACGTCACAGTGACTGCGTTCACACTCGACGTCACAGTGACTGCTCACACTTGACGTCACAGTGACTGCGCTCACACTCGACGTTACACTGACTGGACATCACAGTGACTGCGTTCACACTCGACGTCACAATGACTGCTCACACTCGACGTCACAGTGACTGCTCACACTCGACGTCACTGACTGCGCTCACACTCGACGTCACAGTGACTGCTCACACTCGACGTCACTGACTGCACTTACACTCGACGTCACAGTGACGGCGCTCACACTCTACGTCACAGTGACTGCGCTCTCACTCGACATCACAGTGACTGCGCTCACACTCGACATCACAGAGACTGCGCTCACACTCGACGTCACAGAGGCTGTGCTCACACTCGACGTCACAGAGACTGCACTCACACTCGACGTCACAGTGACTGCGCTCACACTCGACATCACAGAGGCTGCGCTCACACTCGACGTTGCAGTGACTGCTCACACTCGACGTCACAGTGACTGTGCTCACATTGGATGTCACAGTGACTGTGCTCACACTCGACGTCACACTGACTGCGCTCACATTCTACGTCACAGACTACGCTCACACTCGACGTCACAGTGACTGCGCTCACACTCGACGTCACAGAGACTGCGCTCACACTCGACGTCACATTGACTGTGCTCACACTTGACGTCACAGAGACTGCGCTCACACTCGACGTCACAGTGACTGCGCTCACACTCGACGTTACAGAGACTGCACTCACACTCGACATCACAGAGACTGCGCTCACATTGGACGTCACAGTGCCTGCGCTCACACTCGATGTCACAGTGACAGCGCTCACACTCGACGTCACAGTGACTGCGTTCACACTCGACGTCACAGTGACTGCTCACACTTGACGTCACAGTGACTGCGCTCACACTCGACGTCACACTGACTGGACGTCACAGTGACTGCGTTCACACTCGATGTCACAATGACTGCTCACACTCGACGTCACAGTGACTGCTCACACTCGACGTCACTGACTGCGCTCACACTCGATGTCACAGTGACTGCTCACACTTGACGTCACTGACTGCACTCACACTCGACGTCACAGTGACGGCGCTCACACTCGACGTCACAGTGACTGCTCACACTTGACGTCACAGTGACTGCGCTCACACTCGACGTCGCAGTAACTGTTTACACTCAACGTCACATTGACTGCGCTCACACTCGACGTCACAGTGACTGCGCTCACACTTGACGTCGCAGTGACTGCGCTCACACTCGACGTCTCAGTGACTGCGCTCACACTCGACGTCACAGTGACTGCGCTCACACTCGACGTCACACTGACTGCGCTCACACTCGACGTCACAGAGACTGCGCTCACACTCGACGTCACATTGACTGTGCTCACACTTGACGTCACAGAGACTGCGCTCACACTCGACGTCACAGTGACTGCGCTCACACTCGACGTTACAGAGACTACACTCACACTCGACATCACAGAGACTGCGCTCACATTGGACGTCACAGTTCCTGCGCTCACACTCGATGTCACAGTGACAGCGCTCACACTCGACGTCACAGTGACTGCGTTCACACTCGACGTCACAGTGACTGCTCACACTTGACGTCACAGTGACTGCGCTCACACTCGACGTCACACTGACTGGACGTCACAGTGACTGCGTTCACACTCGACGTCACAATGACTGCTCACACTCGACGTCACAGTGACTGCTCACACTCGACGTCACTGACTGCGCTCACACTCGACGTCACAGTGACTGCTCACACTCGACGTCACTGACTGCACTCACACTCGACGTCACAGTGACGGCGCTCACACTCGACGTCACAGAGACTGCGCTCACACTCGACGTCACAGTGACTGCGCTCACACTCGACGTCACAGTGACTGCGCTCACACTCGACGTTACAGAGACTACACTCACACTCGACATCATAAAGACTGCGCTCACATTGGACGTCACAGTGACTGCGCTCACACTCGACGTCACACTGACTGGACGTCACAGTGACTGCGTTCACACTCGACGTCACAATGACTGCTCACACTCGACGTCACAGTGACTGCTCACACTAGACGTCACTGACTGCGCTCACACTCGACATCACAGTGACTGCTCACACTCGACGTCACTGACTGCACTCACACTCGACGTCACAGTGACGGCGCTCACACTCGACGTCACAGTGACTGCGCTCTCACTCGACGTCACAATGACTGCGCTCACACTCGACATCACAGAGACTGCGCTCACACTCGACGTCACAGAGGCTGTGCTCACACTCGACGTCACAGAGACTGCACTCACACTCGACGTCACAGTGACTGCGCTCACACTCGACATCACAGAGGCTGCGCTCACACTCGACGTTGCAGTGACTGCTCACACTCGACGTCACAGTGACTGTGCTCACATTGGATGTCACAGTGACTGTGCTCACACTCGACGTCACACTGACTGCGCTCACATTCTACGTCACAGACTACGCTCACACTCGACGTCACAGTGACTGCACCCACACTCGACGTCACAGTGACTGCGTTCACACTCGACATCACAGTGACTGCGCTCACACTCGACGTCACAGTGACTGCGCTCACACTCGACGTCACAGAGACTGCGCTCACACTCGACGTCACATTGACTGTGCTCACACTTGACGTCACAGAGACTGCGCTCACACTCGACGTCACAGTGACTGCGCTCACACTCGACGTTACAGAGACTGCACTCACACTCGACATCACAGAGACTGCGCTCACATTGGACGTCACAGTGCCTGCGCTCACACTCGATGTCACAGTGACAGCGCTCACACTTGACGTCACAGTGACTGCGTTCACACTCGACGTCACAGTGACTGCTCACACTTGACGTCACAGTGACTGCGCTCACACTCGACGTCACACTGACTGGACGTCACAGTGACTGCGTTCACACTCGACGTCACAATCACTGCTCACACTCGACGTCACAGTGACTGCTCACACTCGACGTCACTGACTGCGCTCACACTCGATGTCACAGTGACTGCTCACACTTGACGTCACTGACTGCACTCACACTCGACGTCACAGTGACGGCGCTCACACTCGACGTCACAGTGACTGCGCTCACACTCGACGTTACAGAGACTACACTCACACTCGACATCATAAAGACTGCGCTCACATTGGACGTCACAGTGACTGCGCTCACACTCGACGTCACACTGACTGGACGTCACAGTGACTGCGTTCACACTCGACGTCACAATGACTGCTCACACTCGACGTCACAGTGACTGCTCACACTCGACGTCACTGACTGCGCTCACACTCGACATCACAGTGACTGCTCACACTCGACGTCACTGACTGCACTCACACTCGACGTCACAGTGACGGCGCTCACACTCGACGTCACAGTGACTGCGCTCTCACTCGATGTCACAATGACTGCGCTCACACTCGACATCACAGAGACTGCGCTCACACTCGACGTCACAGAGGCTGTGCTCACACTCGACGTCACAGAGACTGCACTCACACTCGACGTCACAGTGACTGCGCTCACACTCGACATCACAGAGGCTGCGCTCACACTCGACGTTGCAGTGACTGCTCACACTCGACGTCACAGTGACTGTGCTCACATTGGATGTCACAGTGACTGTGCTCACACTCGACGTCACACTGACTGCGCTCACATTCTACGTCACAGACTACGCTCACACTCGACGTCACAGTGACTGCACCCACACTCGACGTCACAGTGACTGCGTTCACACTCGACATCACAGTGACTGCGCTCACACTCGACGTCACAGTGACTGCGCTCACACTCGACGTCACAGAGACTGCGCTCACACTCGACGTCACATTGACTGTGCTCACACTTGACGTCACAGAGACTGCGCTCACACTCGACGTCACAGTGACTGCGCTCACACTCGACGTTACAGAGACTGCACTCACACTCGACATCACAGAGACTGCGCTCACATTGGACGTCACAGTGCCTGCGCTCACACTCGATGTCACAGTGACAGCGCTCACACTTGAGGTCACAGTGACTGCGTTCACACTCGACATCACAGTGACTGCTCACACTTGACGTCACAGTGACTGCGCTCACACTCGACGTCACACTGACTGGACGTCACAGTGACTGCGTTCACACTCGACGTCACAATCACTGCTCACACTCGACGTCACAGTGACTGCTCACACTCGACGTCACTGACTGCGCTCACACTCGATGTCACAGTGACTGCTCACACTTGACGTCACTGACTGCACTCACACTCGACGTCACAGTGACGGCGCTCACACTCGACGTCACAGTGACTGCTCACACTTGACGTCACAGTGACTGCGCTCACACTCGACGTCGCAGTAACTGTTTACACTCAACGTCACATTGACTGCGCTCACACTCGACGTCACAGTGACTGCGCTCACACTCGACGTCGCAGTGACTGCGCTCACACTCGACGTCTCAGTGACTGCGCTCACACTCGACGTCACAGTGACTGCGCTCACACTCGACGTCACACTGACTGCGCTCACACTCGACATCACAGTGACTGCACTCACACTCGACGTCACAGTGACTGCGCTCACACTCGACGTCACAGTGACTGCGCTCACACTCGACGTCACAGTGACCGCTCACATTCGACGTCACAGTGACTGCGCTCACATTCGATGTCACAGTGACTGCGCTCACACTCGACGTCACAGAGGCTGCGCTCACACTCGACGTTGCAGTGACTGCTCACACTCGACGTCACAGTGACTGTGCTCACATTGGATGTCACAGTGACTGCGCTCACACTCGACGTCACACTGACTGCGCTCACATTCTACGTCACAGACTACGCTCACACTCGACGTCACAGTGACTGCACCCACACTCGACATCACAGTGACTGCGTTCACACTCGACGTCACATTGACTGTGCTCACACTTGACGTCACAGAGACTGCGCTCACACTCGACGTCACAGTGACTGCGCTCACACTCGATGTTACAGAGACTGCACTCACACTCGACATCACAGAGACTGCGCTCACATTGGACGTCACAGTGCCTGCGCTCACACTCGATGTCACAGTGACAGCGCTCACACTCGACATCACAGTGACTGCGTTCACACTCGACGTCACAGTGACTGCTCACACTTGACGTTACAGTGACTGCGCTCACACTCGACGTCACACTGACTGGACGTCACAGTGACTGCGTTCACACTCGACGTCACAATGACTGCTCACACTCGACATCACAGTGACTGCTCACACTCGACATCACTGACTGCGCTCACACTCGACGTCACAGTGACTGCTCACACTCGACGTCACTGACTGCACTCACACTCGACGTCACAGTGACGGCGCTCACACTCGACGTCACAGTGACTGCTCACACTTGACGTCACAGTGACTGCGCTCACACTCGACGTCCCAGTAACTGTTTAGACTCAACGTCACATTGACTGCGCTCACACTCGACGTCACAGTGACTGCGCTCACACTCGACGTCGCAGTGACTGCGCTCACACTCGACGTCTCAGTGACTGCGCTCACACTCGACGTCTCAGTGACTGCGCTCACACTCGACGTCACAGTGACTGCGCTCACACTCGACGTCACACTGACTGCGCTCACACTCGACATCACAGTGACTGCACTCACACTCGACGTCACAGTGACTGCGCTCACACTCGACGTCACAGTGACCGCTCACATTCGACGTCACAGTGACTGCGCTCACATTCGATGTCACAGTGACTGCGCTCACACTCGACGTCACAGAGGCTGCGCTCACACTCGACTTTGCTGTGACTGCTCACACTCGACGTCACAGTGACTGTGCTCACATTGGATGTCACAGTGACTGCGCTCACACTCGACGTCACACTGACTGCGCTCACATTCTACGTCACACTGACTGCGCTCACACTCGACGTCACAGTGACTGCACCCACACTCGACGTCACAGTGACTGCGTTCACACTTGACGTCACAGTGACTGCGCTCACACTCGACGTCACAGTGACTGCGCTCACACTCGACGTCACAGAGACTGCGCTCACACTCGACGTCACATTGACTGTGCTCACACTTGACGTCACAGAGACTGCGCTCACACTCGACGTCACAGTGACTGCGCTCACACTCGACGTTACAGAGACTACACTCACACTCGACATCACAGAGACTGCGCTCACATTGGACGTCACAGTGCCTGCGCTCACACTCGATGTCACAGTGACAGCGCTCACACTCGACGTCACAGTGACTGCGTTCACACTCGACGTCACAGTGACTGCTCACACTTGACGTCACAGTGACTGCGCTCACACTCGACGTTACACTGACTGGACATCACAGTGACTGCGTTCACACTCGACGTCACAATGACTGCTCACACTCGACGTCACAGTGACTGCTCACACTCGACGTCACTGACTGCGCTCACACTCGACGTCACAGTGACTGCTCACACTCGACGTCACTGACTGCACTTACACTCGACGTCACAGTGACGGCGCTCACACTCTACGTCACAGTGACTGCGCTCTCACTCGACATCACAGTGACTGCGCTCACACTCGACATCACAGAGACTGCGCTCACACTCGACGTCACAGAGGCTGTGCTCACACTCGACGTCACAGAGACTGCACTCACACTCGACGTCACAGTGACTGCGCTCACACTCGACATCACAGAGGCTGCGCTCACACTCGACGTTGCAGTGACTGCTCACACTCGACGTCACAGTGACTGTGCTCACATTGGATGTCACAGTGACTGTGCTCACACTCGACGTCACACTGACTGCGCTCACATTCTACGTCACAGACTACGCTCACACTCGACGTCACAGTGACTGCGCTCACACTCGACGTCACAGAGACTGCGCTCACACTCGACGTCACATTGACTGTGCTCACACTTGACGTCACAGAGACTGCGCTCACACTCGACGTCACAGTGACTGCGCTCACACTCGACGTTACAGAGACTGCACTCACACTCGACATCACAGAGACTGCGCTCACATTGGACGTCACAGTGCCTGCGCTCACACTCGATGTCACAGTGACAGCGCTCACACTCGACGTCACAGTGACTGCGTTCACACTCGACGTCACAGTGACTGCTCACACTTGACGTCACAGTGACTGCGCTCACACTCGACGTCACACTGACTGGACGTCACAGTGACTGCGTTCACACTCGATGTCACAATGACTGCTCACACTCGACGTCACAGTGACTGCTCACACTCGACTTCACTGACTGCGCTCACACTCGATGTCACAGTGACTGCTCACACTTGACGTCACTGACTGCACTCACACTCGACGTCACAGTGACGGCGCTCACACTCGACGTCACAGTGACTGCTCACACTTGACGTCACAGTGACTGCGCTCACACTCGACGTCGCAGTAACTGTTTACACTCAACGTCACATTGACTGCGCTCACACTCGACGTCACAGTGACTGCGCTCACACTTGACGTCGCAGTGACTGCGCTCACACTCGACGTCTCAGTGACTGCGCTCACACTCGACGTCACAGTGACTGCGCTCACACTCGACGTCACACTGACTGCGCTCACACTCGACGTCACAGAGACTGCGCTCACACTCGACGTCACATTGACTGTGCTCACACTTGACGTCACAGAGACTGCGCTCACACTCGACGTCACAGTGACTGCGCTCACACTCGACGTTACAGAGACTACACTCACACTCGACATCACAGAGACTGCGCTCACATTGGACGTCACAGTTCCTGCGCTCACACTCGATGTCACAGTGACAGCGCTCACACTCGACGTCACAGTGACTGCGTTCACACTCGACGTCACAGTGACTGCTCACACTTGACGTCACAGTGACTGCGCTCACACTCGACGTCACACTGACTGGACGTCACAGTGACTGCGTTCACACTCGACGTCACAATGACTGCTCACACTCGACGTCACAGTGACTGCTCACACTCGACGTCACTGACTGCGCTCACACTCGACGTCACAGTGACTGCTCACACTCGACGTCACTGACTGCACTCACACTCGACGTCACAGTGACGGCGCTCACACTCGACGTCACAGAGACTGCGCTCACACTCGACGTCACAGTGACTGCGCTCACACTCGACGTCACAGTGACTGCGCTCACACTCGACGTTACAGAGACTACACTCACACTCGACATCATAAAGACTGCGCTCACATTGGACGTCACAGTGACTGCGCTCACACTCGACGTCACACTGACTGGACGTCACAGTGACTGCGTTCACACTCGACGTCACAATGACTGCTCACACTCGACGTCACAGTGACTGCTCACACTAGACGTCACTGACTGCGCTCACACTCGACATCACAGTGACTGCTCACACTCGACGTCACTGACTGCACTCACACTCGACGTCACAGTGACGGCGCTCACACTCGACGTCACAGTGACTGCGCTCTCACTCGACGTCACAATGACTGCGCTCACACTCGACATCACAGAGACTGCGCTCACACTCGACGTCACAGAGGCTGTGCTCACACTCGACGTCACAGAGACTGCACTCACACTCGACGTCACAGTGACTGCGCTCACACTCGACATCACAGAGGCTGCGCTCACACTCGACGTTGCAGTGACTGCTCACACTCGACGTCACAGTGACTGTGCTCACATTGGATGTCACAGTGACTGTGCTCACACTCGACGTCACACTGACTGCGCTCACATTCTACGTCACAGACTACGCTCACACTCGACGTCACAGTGACTGCACCCACACTCGACGTCACAGTGACTGCGTTCACACTCGACATCACAGTGACTGCGCTCACACTCGACGTCACAGTGACTGCGCTCACACTCGACGTCACAGAGACTGCGCTCACACTCGACGTCACATTGACTGTGCTCACACTTGACGTCACAGAGACTGCGCTCACACTCGACGTCACAGTGACTGCGCTCACACTCGACGTTACAGAGACTGCACTCACACTCGACATCACAGAGACTGCGCTCACATTGGACGTCACAGTGCCTGCGCTCACACTCGATGTCACAGTGACAGCGCTCACACTTGACGTCACAGTGACTGCGTTCACACTCGACGTCACAGTGACTGCTCACACTTGACGTCACAGTGACTGCGCTCACACTCGACGTCACACTGACTGGACGTCACAGTGACTGCGTTCACACTCGACGTCACAATCACTGCTCACACTCGACGTCACAGTGACTGCTCACACTCGACGTCACTGACTGCGCTCACACTCGATGTCACAGAGGCTGCGCTCACACTCGAAGTTGCAGTGACTGCTCACACTCGACGTCACAGTGACTGTGCTCACATTGGATGTCACAGTGACTGTGCTCACACTCGACGTCACACTGACTGCGCTCACATTCTACATCACAGACTACGCTCACACTCGACGTCACAGTGACTGCACCCACATTCGACGTCACAGTGACTGCGTTCACACTCGACATCACAGTGACTGCGCTCACACTCGACGTCACAGTGACTGCGCTCACACTCGACGTCACAGAGACTGCGCTCACACTCGACGTCACATTGACTGTGCTCACACTTGACGTCACAGTGACTGCGCTCACACTCGACGTTACAGAGACTGCACTCACACTCGACATCACAGAGACTGCGCTCACATTGGACGTCACAGTGCCTGCGCTCACACTCGATGTCACAGTGACAGCGCTCACACTTGACGTCACAGTGAATGCGTTCACACTCGACGTCACAGTGACTGCTCACACTTGACGTCACAGTGACTGCGCTCACACTCGACGTCACACTGACTGGACGTCACAGTGACTGCGTTCACACTCGACGTCACAATCACTGCTCACACTCGACGTCACAGTGACTGCTCACACTCGACGTCACTGACTGCGCTCACACTCGATGTCACAGTGACTGCTCACACTTGACGTCACTGACTGCACTCACACTCGACGTCACAGTGACAGCGCTCACACTCGACGTCACAGTGACTGCTCACACTTGACGTCACAGTGACTGCGCTCACACTCGACGTCGCAGTAACTGTTTACACTCAACGTCACATTGACTGCGCTCACACTCGACGTCACAGTGACTGCGCTCACACTCGACGTCGCAGTGACTGCGCTCACACTCGACGTCTCAGTGACTGCGCTCACACTCGACGTCACAGTGACTGCGCTCACACTCGACGTCACACTGACTGCGCTCACACTCGACATCACAGTGACTGCACTCACACTCGACGTCACAGTGACTGCACTCACACTCAACGTCACAGTGACTGCGCTCACACTCGACGTCACAGTGACCGCTCACATTCGACGTCACAGTGACTGCGCTCACATTCGATGTCACAGTGACTGCGCTCACACGCGACGTCACAGAGGCTGCGCTCACACTCGACGTTGCAGTGACTGCTCACACTCGACGTCACAGTGACTGTGCTCACATTGGATGTCACAGTGACTGCGCTCACACTCGACGTCACACTGACTGCGCTCACATTCTACGTCACAGACTACGCTCACACTCGACGTCACAGTGACTGCACCCACACTCGACATCACAGTGACTGCGTTCACACTCGACGTCACATTGACTGTGCTCACACTTGACGTCACAGAGACTGCGCTCACACTCGACGTCACAGTGACTGCGCTCACATTGGATGTCACAGTGACTGCGCTCACACTCGACGTCACACTTACTGCGCTCACATTCTACGTCACAGACTACGCTCACACTCGACGTCACAGTGACTGCACCCACACTCGACGTCACAGTGACTGCGTTCACACTTGACGTCACAGTGACTGCGCTCACACTCGACGTCACAGTGACTGCGCTCACACTCGACGTCACAGAGACTGCGCTCACACTCGACGTCACATTGACTGTGCTCACACTTGACGTCACAGAGACTGCGCTCACACTCGACGTCACAGTGACTGCGCTCACACTCGACGTTACAGAGACTACACTCACACTCGACATCATAAAGACTGCGCTCACATTGGACGTCACAGTGACTGCGCTCACACTCGACGTCACACTGACTGGACGTCACAGTGACTGCGTTCACACTCGACGTCACAATGACTGCTCACACTCGACGTCATAGTGACTGCTCACACTCGACGTCACTGACTGCGCTCACACTCGACATCACAGTGACTGCTCACACTCGACGTCACTGACTGCACTCACACTCGACGTCACAGTGACGGCGCTCACACTCGACGTCACAGTGACTGCGCTCTCACTCGACGTCACAATGACTGCGCTCACACTCGACATCACAGAGACTGCGCTCACACTCGACGTCACAGAGGCTGTGCTCACACTCGACGTCACAGAGACTGCACTCACACTCGACGTCACAGTGACTGCGCTCACACTCGACATCACAGAGGCTGCGCTCACACTCGACGTTGCAGTGACTGCTCACACTCGACGTCACAGTGACTGTGCTCACATTGGATGTCACAGTGACTGTGCTCACACTCGACGTCACACTGACTGCGCTCACATTCTACGTCACAGACTACGCTCACACTCGACGTCACAGTGACTGCACCCACACTCGACGTCACAGTGACTGCGTTCACACTCGACATCACAGTGACTGCGCTCACACTCGACATCACAGTGACTGCACTCACACTCGACGTCACAGAGACTGCGCTCACACTCGACGTCACATTGACTGTGCTCACACTTGACGTCACAGAGACTGCGCTCACACTCGACGTCACAGTGACTGCGCTCACACTCGACGTTACAGAGACTGCACTCACACTCGACATCACAGAGACTGCGCTCACATTGGACGTCACAGTGCCTGCGCTCACACTCGATGTCACAGTGACAGCGCTCACACTTGAGGTCACAGTGACTGCGTTCACACTCGACGTCACAGTGACTGCTCACACTTGACGTCACAGTGACTGCGCTCACACTCGACGTCACACTGACTGGACGTCACAGTGACTGCGTTCACACTCGACGTCACAATCACTGCTCACACTCGACGTCACAGTGACTGCTCACACTCGACGTCACTGACTGCGCTCACACTCGATGTCACAGTGACTGCTCACACTTGACGTCACTGACTGCACTCACACTCGACGTCACAGTGACGGCGCTCACACTCGACGTCACAGTGACTGCTCACACTTGACGTCACAGTGACTGCGCTCACACTCGACGTCGCAGTAACTGTTTACACTCAACGTCACATTGACTGCGCTCACACTCGACGTCACAGTGACTGCGCTCACACTCGACGTCGCAGTGACTGCGCTCACACTCGACGTCTCAGTGACTGCGCTCACACTCGACGTCACAGTGACTGCGCTCACACTCGACGTCACACTGACTGCGCTCACACTCGACATCACAGTGACTGCACTCACACTCGACGTCACAGTGACTGCGCTCACACTCGACGTCACAGTGACTGCGCTCACACTCGACGTCACAGTGACCGCTCACATTCGACGTCACAGTGACTGCGCTCACATTCGATGTCACAGTGACTGCGCTCACACTCGACGTCACAGAGGCTGCGCTCACACTCGACGTCGCAGTGACTGCTCACACTCGACGTCACAGTGACTGTGCTCACATTGGATGTCACAGTGACTGCGCTCACACTCGACGTCACACTGACTGCGCTCACATTCTACGTCACAGACTACGCTCACACTCGACGTCACAGTGACTGCACCCACACTCGACATCACAGTGACTGCGTTCACACTCGACGTCACATTGACTGTGCTCACACTTGACGTCACAGAGACTGCGCTCACACTCGACGTCACAGTGACTGCGCTCACACTCGACGTTACAGAGACTGCACTCACACTCGACATCACAGAGACTGCGCTCACATTGGACGTCACAGTGCCTGCGCTCACACTCGATGTCACAGTGACAGCGCTCACACTCGACATCACAGTGACTGCGTTCACACTCGACGTCACAGTGACTGCTCACACTTGACGTCACAGTGACTGCGCTCACACTCGACGTCACACTGACTGGACGTCACAGTGACTGCGTTCACACTCGACGTCACAATGACTGCTCACAGTCGACATCACACTGACTGCTCACACTCGACATCACTGACTGCGCTCACACTCGACGTCACAGTGACTGCTCACACTCGACGTCACTGACTGCACTCACACTCGACGTCACAGTGACGGCGCTCACACTCGACGTCACAGTGACTGCTCACACTTGACGTCACAGTGACTGCGCTCACACTCGACGTCCCAGTAACTGTTTAGACTCAACGTCACATTGACTGCGCTCACACTCGACGTCACAGTGACTGCGCTCACACTCGACGTCGCAGTGACTGCGCTCACACTCGACGTCTCAGTGACTGCGCTCACACTCGACGTCTCAGTGACTGCGCTCACACTCGACGTCACAGTGACTGCGCTCACACTCGACGTCACACTGACTGCGCTCACACTCGACATCACAGTGACTGCACTCACACTCGACGTCACAGTGACTGCGCTCACACTCGACGTCACAGTGACCGCTCACATTCGACGTCACAGTGACTGCGCTCACATTCGATGTCACAGTGACTGCGCTCACACTCGACGTCACAGAGGCTGCGCTCACACTCGACTTTGCAGTGACTGCTCACACTCGACGTCACAGTGACTGTGCTCACATTGGATGTCACAGTGACTGCGCTCACACTCGACGTCACACTGACTGCGCTCACATTCTACGTCACACTGACTGCGCTCACACTCGACGTCACAGTGACTGCACCCACACTCGACGTCACAGTGACTGCGTTCACACTTGACGTCACAGTGACTGCGCTCACACTCGACGTCACAGTGACTGCGCTCACACTCGACGTCACAGAGACTGCGCTCACACTCGACGTCACATTGACTGTGCTCACACTTGACGTCACAGAGACTGCGCTCACACTCGACGTCACAGTGACTGCGCTCACACTCGACGTTACAGAGACTACACTCACACTCGACATCACAGAGACGGCGCTCACATTGGACGTCACAGTGCCTGCGCTCACACTCGATGTCACAGTGACAGCGCTCACACTCGACGTCACAGTGACTGCGTTCACACTCGACGTCACAGTGACTGCTCACACTTGACGTCACAGTGACTGCGCTCACACTCGACGTTACACTGACTGGACATCACAGTGACTGCGTTCACACTCGACGTCACAATGACTGCTCACACTCGACGTCACAGTGACTGCTCACACTCGACGTCACTGACTGCGCTCACACTCGACGTCACAGTGACTGCTCACACTCGACGTCACTGACTGCACTTACACTCGACGTCACAGTGACGGCGCTCACACTCGACGTCACAGTGACTGCGTTCACACTCGACGTCACAGTGACTGCTCACACTTGACGTCACAGTGACTGCGCTCACACTCGACGTCACACTGACTGCGCTCACACTCGACATCACAGTGACTGCACTCACACTCGACGTCACAGTGACTGCGCTCACACTCGACGTCACAGTGACCGCTCACATTCGACGTCACAGTGACTGCGCTCACATTCGATGTCACAGTGACTGCGCTCACACTCGACGTCACAGTGACTGCGCTCACACTCGACGTCACAGAGACTGCGCTCACACTCGACGTCACATTGACTGTGCTCACACTTGACGTCACAGAGACTGCGCTCACACTCGACGTCACAGTGACTGCGCTCACACTCGACGTTACAGAGACTACACTCACACTCGACATCACAGAGACTGCGCTCACATTGGACGTCACAGTGACTGCGCTCACACTCGACGTCACACTGACTGGACGTCACAGTGACTGCGTTCACACTCGACGTCACAATGACTGCTCACACTCGACGTCACAGTGACTGCTCACACTCGACGTCACTGACTGCGCTCACACTCGACGTCACAGTGACTGCTCACACTCGACGTCACTGACTGCACTCACACTCGACGTCACAGTGACGGCGCTCACACTCGACGTCACAGTGACTGCGCTCTCACTCGACGTCACAATGACTGCGCTCACACTCGACATCACAGAGACTGCGCTCACACTCGACGTCACAGAGGCTGTGCTCACACTCGACGTCACAGAGACTGCACTCACACTCGACGTCACAGTGACTGCGCTCACACTCGACATCACAGAGGCTGCGCTCACACTCGACGTTGCAGTGACTGCTCACACTCGACGTCACAGTGACTGTGCTCACATTGGATGTCACAGTGACTGTGCTCACACTCGACGTCACACTGACTGCGCTCACATTCTACGTCACAGACTACGCTCACACTCGACGTCACAGTGACTGCACCCACATTCGACGTCACAGTGACTGCGTTCACACTCGACATCACAGTGACTGCGCTCACACTCGACGTCACAGTGACTGCGCTCACACTCGACGTCACAGAGACTGCGCTCACACTCGACGTCACATTGACTGTGCTCACACTTGACGTCACAGTGACTGCGCTCACACTCGACGTTACAGAGACTGCACTCACACTCGACATCACAGAGACTGCGCTCACATTGGACGTCACAGTGCCTGCGCTCACACTCGATGTCACAGTGACAGCGCTCACACTTGACGTCACAGTGAATGCGTTCACACTCGACGTCACAGTGACTGCTCACACTTGACGTCACAGTGACTGCGCTCACACTCGACGTCACACTGACTGGACGTCACAGTGACTGCGTTCACACTCGACGTCACAATCACTGCTCACACTCGACGTCACAGTGACTGCTCACACTCGACGTCACTGACTGCGCTCACACTCGATGTCACAGTGACTGCTCACACTTGACGTCACTGACTGCACTCACACTCGACGTCACAGTGACGGCGCTCACACTCGACGTCACAGTGACTGCTCACACTTGACGTCACAGTGACTGCGCTCACACTCGACGTCGCAGTAACTGTTTACACTCAACGTCACATTGACTGCGCTCACACTCGACGTCACAGTGACTGCGCTCACACTCGACGTCGCAGTGACTGCGCTCACACTCGACGTCTCAGTGACTGCGCTCACACTCGACGTCACAGTGACTGCGCTCACACTCGACGTCACACTGACTGCGCTCACACTCGACATCACAGTGACTGCACTCACACTCGACGTCACAGTGACTGCACTCACACTCGACGTCACAGTGACTGCGCTCACACTCGACGTCACAGTGACCGCTCACATTCGACGTCACAGTGACTGCGCTCACATTCGATGTCACAGTGACTGCGCTCACACTCGACGTCACAGAGGCTGCGCTCACACTCGACGTTGCAGTGACTGCTCACACTCGACGTCACAGTGACTGTGCTCACATTGGATGTCACAGTGACTGCGCTCACACTCGACGTCACACTGACTGCGCTCACATTCTACGTCACAGACTACGCTCACACTCGACGTCACAGTGACTGCACCCACACTCGACATCACAGTGACTGCGTTCACACTCGACGTCACATTGACTGTACTCACACTTGACGTCACAGAGACTGCGCTCACACTCGACGTCACAGTGACTGCGCTCACATTGGATGTCACAGTGACTGCGCTCACACTCGACGTCACACTTACTGCGCTCACATTCTACGTCACAGACTACGCTCACACTCGACGTCACAGTGACTGCACCCACACTCGACGTCACAGTGACTGCGTTCACACTTGACGTCACAGTGACTGCGCTCACACTCGACGTCACAGTGACTGCGCTCACACTCGACATCACAGAGACTGCGCTCACACTCGACGTCACATTGACTGTGCTCACACTTGACGTCACAGAGACTGCGCTCACACTCGACGTCACAGTGACTGCGCTCACACTCGACGTTACAGAGACTACACTCACACTCGACATCATAAAGACTGCGCTCACATTGGACGTCACAGTGACTGCGCTCACACTCGACGTCACACTGACTGGACGTCACAGTGACTGCGTTCACACTCGACGTCACAATGACTGCTCACACTCGACGTCACAGTGACTGCTCACACTCGACGTCACTGACTGCGCTCACACTCGACATCACAGTGACTGCTCACACTCGACGTCACTGACTGCACTCACACTCGACGTCACAGTGACGGCGCTCACACTCGACGTCACAGTGACTGCGCTCTCACTCGATGTCACAATGACTGCGCTCACACTCGACATCACAGAGACTGCGCTCACACTCGACGTCACAGAGGCTGTGCTCACACTCGACGTCACAGAGACTGCACTCACACTCGACGTCACAGTGACTGCGCTCACACTCGACATCACAGAGGCTGCGCTCACACTCGACGTTGCAGTGACTGCTCACACTCGACGTCACAGTGACTGTGCTCACATTGGATGTCACAGTGACTGTGCTCACACTCGACGTCACACTGACTGCGCTCACATTCTACGTCACAGACTACGCTCACACTCGACGTCACAGTGACTGCACCCACACTCGACGTCACAGTGACTGCGTTCACACTCGACATCACAGTGACTGCGCTCACACTCGACGTCACAGTGACTGCGCTCACACTCGACGTCACAGAGACTGCGCTCACACTCGACGTCACATTGACTGTGCTCACACTTGACGTCACAGAGACTGCGCTCACACTCGACGTCACAGTGACTGCGCTCACACTCGACGTTACAGAGACTGCACTCACACTCGACATCACAGAGACTGCGCTCACATTGGACGTCACAGTGCCTGCGCTCACACTCGATGTCACAGTGACAGCGCTCACACTTGAGGTCACAGTGACTGCGTTCACACTCGACGTCACAGTGACTGCTCACACTTGACGTCACAGTGACTGCGCTCACACTCGACGTCACACTGACTGGACGTCACAGTGACTGCGTTCACACTCGACGTCACAATCACTGCTCACACTCGACGTCACAGTGACTGCTCACACTCGACGTCACTGACTGCGCTCACACTCGATGTCACAGTGACTGCTCACACTTGACGTCACTGACTGCACTCACACTCGACGTCACAGTGACGGCGCTCACACTCGACGTCACAGTGACTGCTCACACTTGACGTCACAGTGACTGCGCTCACACTCGACGTCGCAGTAACTGTTTACACTCAACGTCACATTGACTGCGCTCACACTCGACGTCACAGTGACTGCGCTCACACTCGACGTCGCAGTGACTGCGCTCACACTCGACGTCTCAGTGACTGCGCTCACACTCGACGTCACAGTGACTGCGCTCACACTCGACGTCACACTGACTGCGCTCACACTCGACATCACAGTGACTGCACTCACACTCGACGTCACAGTGACTGCGCTCACACTCGACGTCACAGTGACTGCGCTCACACTCGACGTCACAGTGACCGCTCACATTCGACGTCACAGTGACTGCTCTCACATTCGATGTCACAGTGACTGCGCTCACACTCGACGTCACAGAGGCTGCGCTCACACTCGACGTTGCAGTGACTGCTCACACTCGACGTCACAGTGACTGTGCTCACATTGGATGTCACAGTGACTGCGCTCACACTCGACGTCACACTGACTGCGCTCACATTCTACGTCACAGACTACGCTCACACTCGACGTCACAGTGACTGCACCCACACTCGACATCACAGTGACTGCGTTCACACTCGACGTCACATTGACTGTGCTCACACTTGACGTCACAGAGACTGCGCTCACACTCGACGTCACAGTGACTGCGCTCACACTCGATGTTACAGAGACTGCACTCACACTCGACATCACAGAGACTGCGCTCACATTGGACGTCACAGTGCCTGCGCTCACACTCGATGTCACAGTGACAGCGCTCACACTCGACATCACAGTGACTGCGTTCACACTCGACGTCACAGTGACTGCTCACACTTGACGTCACAGTGACTGCGCTCACACTCGACGTCACACTGACTGGACGTCACAGTGACTGCGTTCACACTCGACGTCACAATGACTGCTCACACTCGACATCACAGTGACTGCTCACACTCGACATCACTGACTGCGCTCACACTCGACGTCACAGTGACTGCTCACACTCGACGTCACTGACTGCACTCACACTCGACGTCACAGTGACGGCGCTCACACTCGACGTCACAGTGACTGCTCACACTTGACGTCACAGTGACTGCGCTCACACTCGACGTCCCAGTAACTGTTTAGACTCAACATCACATTGACTGCGCTCACACTCGACGTCACAGTGACTGCGCTCACACTCGACGTCGCAGTGACTGCGCTCACACTCGACGTCTCAGTGACTGCGCTCACACTCGACGTCTCAGTGACTGCGCTCACACTCGACGTCACAGTGACTGCGCTCACACTCGACGTCACACTGACTGCGCTCACACTCGACATCACAGTGACTGCACTCACACTCGACGTCACAGTGACTGCGCTCACACTCGACGTCACAGTGACCGCTCACATTCGACGTCACAGTGACTGCGCTCACATTCGATGTCACAGTGACTGCGCTCACACTCGACGTCACAGAGGCTGCGCTCACACTCGACTTTGCTGTGACTGCTCACACTCGACGTCACAGTGACTGTGCTCACATTGGATGTCACAGTGACTGCGCTCACACTCGACGTCACACTGACTGCGCTCACATTCTACGTCACACTGACTGCGCTCACACTCGACGTCACAGTGACTGCACCCACACTCGACGTCACAGTGACTGCGTTCACACTTGACGTCACAGTGACTGCGCTCACACTCGACGTCACAGTGACTGCGCTCACACTCGACGTCACAGAGGCTGCGCTCACACTCGACGTCACATTGACTGTGCTCACACTTGACGTCACAGAGACTGCGCTCACACTCGACGTCACAGTGACTGCGCTCACACTCGACGTTACAGAGACTACACTCACACTCGACATCACAGAGACTGCGCTCACATTGGACGTCACAGTGCCTGCGCTCACACTCGATGTCACAGTGACAGCGCTCACACTCGACGTCACAGTGACTGCGTTCACACTCGACGTCACAGTGACTGCTCACACTTGACGTCACAGTGACTGCGCTCACACTCGACGTTACACTGACTGGACATCACAGTGACTGCGTTCACACTCGACGTCACAATGACTGCTCACACTCGACGTCACAGTGACTGCTCACACTCGACGTCACTGACTGCGCTCACACTCGACGTCACAGTGACTGCTCACACTCGACGTCACTGACTGCACTTACACTCGACGTCACAGTGACGGCGCTCACACTCTACGTCACAGTGACTGCGCTCTCACTCGACATCACAGTGACTGCGCTCACACTCGACATCACAGAGACTGCGCTCACACTCGACGTCACAGAGGCTGTGCTCACACTCGACGTCACAGAGACTGCACTCACACTCGACGTCACAGTGACTGCGCTCACACTCGACATCACAGAGGCTGCGCTCACACTCGACGTTGCAGTGACTGCTCACACTCGACGTCACAGTGACTGTGCTCACATTGGATGTCACAGTGACTGTGCTCACACTCGACGTCACACTGACTGCGCTCACATTCTACGTCACAGACTACGCTCACACTCGACGTCACAGTGACTGCGCTCACACTCGACGTCACAGAGACTGCGCTCACACTCGACGTCACATTGACTGTGCTCACACTTGACGTCACAGAGACTGCGCTCACACTCGACGTCACAGTGACTGCGCTCACACTCGACGTTACAGAGACTGCACTCACACTCGACATCACAGAGACTGCGCTCACATTGGACGTCACAGTGCCTGCGCTCACACTCGATGTCACAGTGACAGCGCTCACACTCGACGTCACAGTGACTGCGTTCACACTCGACGTCACAGTGACTGCTCACACTTGACGTCACAGTGACTGCGCTCACACTCGACGTCACACTGACTGGACGTCACAGTGACTGCGTTCACACTCGATGTCACAATGACTGCTCACACTCGACGTCACAGTGACTGCTCACACTCGACGTCACTGACTGCGCTCACACTCGATGTCACAGTGACTGCTCACACTTGACGTCACTGACTGCACTCACACTCGACGTCACAGTGACGGCGCTCACACTCGACGTCACAGTGACTGCTCACACTTGACGTCACAGTGACTGCGCTCACACTCGACGTCGCAGTAACTGTTTACACTCAACGTCACATTGACTGCGCTCACACTCGACGTCACAGTGACTGCGCTCACACTTGACGTCGCAGTGACTGCGCTCACACTCGACGTCTCAGTGACTGCGCTCACACTCGACGTCACAGTGACTGCGCTCACACTCGACGTCACACTGACTGCGCTCACACTCGACGTCACAGAGACTGCGCTCACACTCGACGTCACATTGACTGTGCTCACACTTGACGTCACAGAGACTGCGCTCACACTCGACGTCACAGTGACTGCGCTCACACTCGACGTTACAGAGACTACACTCACACTCGACATCACAGAGACTGCGCTCACATTGGACGTCACAGTTCCTGCGCTCACACTCGATGTCACAGTGACAGCGCTCACACTCGACGTCACAGTGACTGCGTTCACACTCGACGTCACAGTGACTGCTCACACTTGACGTCACAGTGACTGCGCTCACACTCGACGTCACACTGACTGGACGTCACAGTGACTGCGTTCACACTCGACGTCACAATGACTGCTCACACTCGACGTCACAGTGACTGCTCACACTCGACGTCACTGACTGCGCTCACACTCGACGTCACAGTGACTGCTCACACTCGACGTCACTGACTGCACTCACACTCGACGTCACAGTGACGGCGCTCACACTCGACGTCACAGAGACTGCGCTCACACTCGACGTCACAGTGACTGCGCTCACACTCGACGTCACAGTGACTGCGCTCACACTCGACGTTACAGAGACTACACTCACACTCGACATCATAAAGACTGCGCTCACATTGGACGTCACAGTGACTGCGCTCACACTCGACGTCACACTGACTGGACGTCACAGTGACTGCGTTCACACTCGACGTCACAATGACTGCTCACACTCGACGTCACAGTGACTGCTCACACTAGACGTCACTGACTGCGCTCACACTCGACATCACAGTGACTGCTCACACTCGACGTCACTGACTGCACTCACACTCGACGTCACAGTGACGGCGCTCACACTCGACGTCACAGTGACTGCGCTCTCACTCGACGTCACAATGACTGCGCTCACACTCGACATCACAGAGACTGCGCTCACACTCGACGTCACAGAGGCTGTGCTCACACTCGACGTCACAGAGACTGCACTCACACTCGACGTCACAGTGACTGCGCTCACACTCGACATCACAGAGGCTGCGCTCACACTCGACGTTGCAGTGACTGCTCACACTCGACGTCACAGTGACTGTGCTCACATTGGATGTCACAGTGACTGTGCTCACACTCGACGTCACACTGACTGCGCTCACATTCTACGTCACAGACTACGCTCACACTCGACGTCACAGTGACTGCACCCACACTCGACGTCACAGTGACTGCGTTCACACTCGACATCACAGTGACTGCGCTCACACTCGACGTCACAGTGACTGCGCTCACACTCGACGTCACAGAGACTGCGCTCACACTCGACGTCACATTGACTGTGCTCACACTTGACGTCACAGAGACTGCGCTCACACTCGACGTCACAGTGACTGCGCTCACACTCGACGTTACAGAGACTGCACTCACACTCGACATCACAGAGACTGCGCTCACATTGGACGTCACAGTGCCTGCGCTCACACTCGATGTCACAGTGACAGCGCTCACACTTGACGTCACAGTGACTGCGTTCACACTCGACGTCACAGTGACTGCTCACACTTGACGTCACAGTGACTGCGCTCACACTCGACGTCACACTGACTGGACGTCACAGTGACTGCGTTCACACTCGACGTCACAATCACTGCTCACACTCGACGTCACAGTGACTGCTCACACTCGACGTCACTGACTGCGCTCACACTCGATGTCACAGTGACTGCTCACACTTGACGTCACTGACTGCACTCACACTCGACGTCACAGTGACGGCGCTCACACTCGACGTCACAGTGACTGCGCTCACACTCGACGTTACAGAGACTACACTCACACTCGACATCATAAAGACTGCGCTCACATTGGACGTCACAGTGACTGCGCTCACACTCGACGTCACACTGACTGGACGTCACAGTGACTGCGTTCACACTCGACGTCACAATGACTGCTCACACTCGACGTCACAGTGACTGCTCACACTCGACGTCACTGACTGCGCTCACACTCGACATCACAGTGACTGCTCACACTCGACGTCACTGACTGCACTCACACTCGACGTCACAGTGACGGCGCTCACACTCGACGTCACAGTGACTGCGCTCTCACTCGATGTCACAATGACTGCGCTCACACTCGACATCACAGAGACTGCGCTCACACTCGACGTCACAGAGGCTGTGCTCACACTCGACGTCACAGAGACTGCACTCACACTCGACGTCACAGTGACTGCGCTCACACTCGACATCACAGAGGCTGCGCTCACACTCGACGTTGCAGTGACTGCTCACACTCGACGTCACAGTGACTGTGCTCACATTGGATGTCACAGTGACTGTGCTCACACTCGACGTCACACTGACTGCGCTCACATTCTACGTCACAGACTACGCTCACACTCGACGTCACAGTGACTGCACCCACACTCGACGTCACAGTGACTGCGTTCACACTCGACATCACAGTGACTGCGCTCACACTCGACGTCACAGTGACTGCGCTCACACTCGACGTCACAGAGACTGCGCTCACACTCGACGTCACATTGACTGTGCTCA
This sequence comes from Somniosus microcephalus, assembly GCF_052327205.1. Taxonomy (NCBI): domain Eukaryota; kingdom Metazoa; phylum Chordata; class Chondrichthyes; order Squaliformes; family Somniosidae; genus Somniosus; species Somniosus microcephalus. The sequence continues at coordinate 10,948,771 of NC_141006.1, read as the reverse complement.
CACTTGACGTCACAGAGACTGCGCTCACACTCGACGTCACAGTGACTGCGCTCACACTCGACGTTACAGAGACTGCACTCACACTCGACATCACAGAGACTGCGCTCACATTGGACGTCACAGTGCCTGCGCTCACACTCGATGTCACAGTGACAGCGCTCACACTTGAGGTCACAGTGACTGCGTTCACACTCGACATCACAGTGACTGCTCACACTTGACGTCACAGTGACTGCGCTCACACTCGACGTCACACTGACTGGACGTCACAGTGACTGCGTTCACACTCGACGTCACAATCACTGCTCACACTCGACGTCACAGTGACTGCTCACACTCGACGTCACTGACTGCGCTCACACTCGATGTCACAGTGACTGCTCACACTTGACGTCACTGACTGCACTCACACTCGACGTCACAGTGACGGCGCTCACACTCGACGTCACAGTGACTGCTCACACTTGACGTCACAGTGACTGCGCTCACACTCGACGTCGCAGTAACTGTTTACACTCAACGTCACATTGACTGCGCTCACACTCGACGTCACAGTGACTGCGCTCACACTCGACGTCGCAGTGACTGCGCTCACACTCGACGTCTCAGTGACTGCGCTCACACTCGACGTCACAGTGACTGCGCTCACACTCGACGTCACACTGACTGCGCTCACACTCGACATCACAGTGACTGCACTCACACTCGACGTCACAGTGACTGCGCTCACACTCGACGTCACAGTGACTGCGCTCACACTCGACGTCACAGTGACCGCTCACATTCGACGTCACAGTGACTGCGCTCACATTCGATGTCACAGTGACTGCGCTCACACTCGACGTCACAGAGGCTGCGCTCACACTCGACGTTGCAGTGACTGCTCACACTCGACGTCACAGTGACTGTGCTCACATTGGATGTCACAGTGACTGCGCTCACACTCGACGTCACACTGACTGCGCTCACATTCTACGTCACAGACTACGCTCACACTCGACGTCACAGTGACTGCACCCACACTCGACATCACAGTGACTGCGTTCACACTCGACGTCACATTGACTGTGCTCACACTTGACGTCACAGAGACTGCGCTCACACTCGACGTCACAGTGACTGCGCTCACACTCGATGTTACAGAGACTGCACTCACACTCGACATCACAGAGACTGCGCTCACATTGGACGTCACAGTGCCTGCGCTCACACTCGATGTCACAGTGACAGCGCTCACACTCGACATCACAGTGACTGCGTTCACACTCGACGTCACAGTGACTGCTCACACTTGACGTTACAGTGACTGCGCTCACACTCGACGTCACACTGACTGGACGTCACAGTGACTGCGTTCACACTCGACGTCACAATGACTGCTCACACTCGACATCACAGTGACTGCTCACACTCGACATCACTGACTGCGCTCACACTCGACGTCACAGTGACTGCTCACACTCGACGTCACTGACTGCACTCACACTCGACGTCACAGTGACGGCGCTCACACTCGACGTCACAGTGACTGCTCACACTTGACGTCACAGTGACTGCGCTCACACTCGACGTCCCAGTAACTGTTTAGACTCAACGTCACATTGACTGCGCTCACACTCGACGTCACAGTGACTGCGCTCACACTCGACGTCGCAGTGACTGCGCTCACACTCGACGTCTCAGTGACTGCGCTCACACTCGACGTCTCAGTGACTGCGCTCACACTCGACGTCACAGTGACTGCGCTCACACTCGACGTCACACTGACTGCGCTCACACTCGACATCACAGTGACTGCACTCACACTCGACGTCACAGTGACTGCGCTCACACTCGACGTCACAGTGACCGCTCACATTCGACGTCACAGTGACTGCGCTCACATTCGATGTCACAGTGACTGCGCTCACACTCGACGTCACAGAGGCTGCGCTCACACTCGACTTTGCTGTGACTGCTCACACTCGACGTCACAGTGACTGTGCTCACATTGGATGTCACAGTGACTGCGCTCACACTCGACGTCACACTGACTGCGCTCACATTCTACGTCACACTGACTGCGCTCACACTCGACGTCACAGTGACTGCACCCACACTCGACGTCACAGTGACTGCGTTCACACTTGACGTCACAGTGACTGCGCTCACACTCGACGTCACAGTGACTGCGCTCACACTCGACGTCACAGAGACTGCGCTCACACTCGACGTCACATTGACTGTGCTCACACTTGACGTCACAGAGACTGCGCTCACACTCGACGTCACAGTGACTGCGCTCACACTCGACGTTACAGAGACTACACTCACACTCGACATCACAGAGACTGCGCTCACATTGGACGTCACAGTGCCTGCGCTCACACTCGATGTCACAGTGACAGCGCTCACACTCGACGTCACAGTGACTGCGTTCACACTCGACGTCACAGTGACTGCTCACACTTGACGTCACAGTGACTGCGCTCACACTCGACGTTACACTGACTGGACATCACAGTGACTGCGTTCACACTCGACGTCACAATGACTGCTCACACTCGACGTCACAGTGACTGCTCACACTCGACGTCACTGACTGCGCTCACACTCGACGTCACAGTGACTGCTCACACTCGACGTCACTGACTGCACTTACACTCGACGTCACAGTGACGGCGCTCACACTCTACGTCACAGTGACTGCGCTCTCACTCGACATCACAGTGACTGCGCTCACACTCGACATCACAGAGACTGCGCTCACACTCGACGTCACAGAGGCTGTGCTCACACTCGACGTCACAGAGACTGCACTCACACTCGACGTCACAGTGACTGCGCTCACACTCGACATCACAGAGGCTGCGCTCACACTCGACGTTGCAGTGACTGCTCACACTCGACGTCACAGTGACTGTGCTCACATTGGATGTCACAGTGACTGTGCTCACACTCGACGTCACACTGACTGCGCTCACATTCTACGTCACAGACTACGCTCACACTCGACGTCACAGTGACTGCGCTCACACTCGACGTCACAGAGACTGCGCTCACACTCGACGTCACATTGACTGTGCTCACACTTGACGTCACAGAGACTGCGCTCACACTCGACGTCACAGTGACTGCGCTCACACTCGACGTTACAGAGACTGCACTCACACTCGACATCACAGAGACTGCGCTCACATTGGACGTCACAGTGCCTGCGCTCACACTCGATGTCACAGTGACAGCGCTCACACTCGACGTCACAGTGACTGCGTTCACACTCGACGTCACAGTGACTGCTCACACTTGACGTCACAGTGACTGCGCTCACACTCGACGTCACACTGACTGGACGTCACAGTGACTGCGTTCACACTCGATGTCACAATGACTGCTCACACTCGACGTCACAGTGACTGCTCACACTCGACTTCACTGACTGCGCTCACACTCGATGTCACAGTGACTGCTCACACTTGACGTCACTGACTGCACTCACACTCGACGTCACAGTGACGGCGCTCACACTCGACGTCACAGTGACTGCTCACACTTGACGTCACAGTGACTGCGCTCACACTCGACGTCGCAGTAACTGTTTACACTCAACGTCACATTGACTGCGCTCACACTCGACGTCACAGTGACTGCGCTCACACTTGACGTCGCAGTGACTGCGCTCACACTCGACGTCTCAGTGACTGCGCTCACACTCGACGTCACAGTGACTGCGCTCACACTCGACGTCACACTGACTGCGCTCACACTCGACGTCACAGAGACTGCGCTCACACTCGACGTCACATTGACTGTGCTCACACTTGACGTCACAGAGACTGCGCTCACACTCGACGTCACAGTGACTGCGCTCACACTCGACGTTACAGAGACTACACTCACACTCGACATCACAGAGACTGCGCTCACATTGGACGTCACAGTTCCTGCGCTCACACTCGATGTCACAGTGACAGCGCTCACACTCGACGTCACAGTGACTGCGTTCACACTCGACGTCACAGTGACTGCTCACACTTGACGTCACAGTGACTGCGCTCACACTCGACGTCACACTGACTGGACGTCACAGTGACTGCGTTCACACTCGACGTCACAATGACTGCTCACACTCGACGTCACAGTGACTGCTCACACTCGACGTCACTGACTGCGCTCACACTCGACGTCACAGTGACTGCTCACACTCGACGTCACTGACTGCACTCACACTCGACGTCACAGTGACGGCGCTCACACTCGACGTCACAGAGACTGCGCTCACACTCGACGTCACAGTGACTGCGCTCACACTCGACGTCACAGTGACTGCGCTCACACTCGACGTTACAGAGACTACACTCACACTCGACATCATAAAGACTGCGCTCACATTGGACGTCACAGTGACTGCGCTCACACTCGACGTCACACTGACTGGACGTCACAGTGACTGCGTTCACACTCGACGTCACAATGACTGCTCACACTCGACGTCACAGTGACTGCTCACACTAGACGTCACTGACTGCGCTCACACTCGACATCACAGTGACTGCTCACACTCGACGTCACTGACTGCACTCACACTCGACGTCACAGTGACGGCGCTCACACTCGACGTCACAGTGACTGCGCTCTCACTCGACGTCACAATGACTGCGCTCACACTCGACATCACAGAGACTGCGCTCACACTCGACGTCACAGAGGCTGTGCTCACACTCGACGTCACAGAGACTGCACTCACACTCGACGTCACAGTGACTGCGCTCACACTCGACATCACAGAGGCTGCGCTCACACTCGACGTTGCAGTGACTGCTCACACTCGACGTCACAGTGACTGTGCTCACATTGGATGTCACAGTGACTGTGCTCACACTCGACGTCACACTGACTGCGCTCACATTCTACGTCACAGACTACGCTCACACTCGACGTCACAGTGACTGCACCCACACTCGACGTCACAGTGACTGCGTTCACACTCGACATCACAGTGACTGCGCTCACACTCGACGTCACAGTGACTGCGCTCACACTCGACGTCACAGAGACTGCGCTCACACTCGACGTCACATTGACTGTGCTCACACTTGACGTCACAGAGACTGCGCTCACACTCGACGTCACAGTGACTGCGCTCACACTCGACGTTACAGAGACTGCACTCACACTCGACATCACAGAGACTGCGCTCACATTGGACGTCACAGTGCCTGCGCTCACACTCGATGTCACAGTGACAGCGCTCACACTTGACGTCACAGTGACTGCGTTCACACTCGACGTCACAGTGACTGCTCACACTTGACGTCACAGTGACTGCGCTCACACTCGACGTCACACTGACTGGACGTCACAGTGACTGCGTTCACACTCGACGTCACAATCACTGCTCACACTCGACGTCACAGTGACTGCTCACACTCGACGTCACTGACTGCGCTCACACTCGATGTCACAGTGACTGCTCACACTTGACGTCACTGACTGCACTCACACTCGACGTCACAGTGACGGCGCTCACACTCGACGTCACAGTGACTGCTCACACTTGACGTCACAGTGACTGCGTCACACTCGACGTCGCAGTAACTGTTTACACTCAACGTCACATTGACTGCGCTCACACTCGACGTCACAGTGACTGCGCTCACACTCGACGTCGCAGTGACTGCGCTCACACTCGACGTCTCAGTGACTGCGCTCACACTCGACGTCACAGTGACTGCGCTCACACTCGACGTCACACTGACTGCGCTCACACTCGACATCACAGTGACTGCACTCACACTCGACGTCGCAGTGACTGCGCTCACACTCGACGTCACAGTGACTGCGCTCACACTCGACGTCACAGTGACCGCTCACATTCGACGTCACAGTGACTGCGCTCACATTCGATGTCACAGTGACTGCGCTCACACTCGACGTCACAGAGGCTGCGCTCACACTCGACGTTGCAGTGACTGCTCACACTCGACGTCACAGTGACTGTGCTCACATTGGATGTCACAGTGACTGCGCTCACACTCGACGTCACACTGACTGCACACACTCGACATCACAGTGACTGCGTTCACACTCGACGTCACATTGACTGTGCTCACACTTGACGTCACAGAGACTGCGCTCACACTCGACGTCACAGTGACTGCGCTCACACTCGACGTTACAGAGACTGCACTCACACTCGACATCACAGAGACTGCGCTCACATTGGACGTCACAGTGCCTGCGCTCACACTCGATGTCACAGTGACAGCGCTCACACTCGACGTCACAGTGACTGCGTTCACACTCGACGTCACAGTGACTGCTCACACTTGACGTCACAGTGACTGCGCTCACACTCGACGTCACACTGACTGGACGTCACAGTGACTGCGTTCACACTCGACGTCACAATGACTGCTCACACTCGACATCACAGTGACTGCTCACACTCGACATCACTGACTGCGCTCACACTCGACGTCACAGTGACTGCTCACACTCGACGTCACTGACTGCACTCACACTCGACGTCACAGTGACGGCGCTCACACTCGACGTCACAGTGACTGCTCACACTTGACGTCACAGTGACTGCGCTCACACTCGACGTCCCAGTAACTGTTTAGACTCAACGTCACATTGACTGCGCTCACACTCGACGTCACAGTGACTGCGCTCACACTCGACGTCGCAGTGACTGCGCTCACACTCGACGTCTCAGTGACTGCGCTCACACTCGACGTCTCAGTGACTGCGCTCACACTCGACGTCACAGTGACTGCGCTCACACTCGACGTCACACTGACTGCGCTCACACTCGACATCACAGTGACTGCACTCACACTCGACGTCACAGTGACTGCGCTCACACTCGACGTCACAGTGACCGCTCACATTCGACGTCACAGTGACTGCGCTCACATTCGATGTCACAGTGACTGCGCTCACACTCGACGTCACAGAGGCTGCGCTCACACTCGACTTTGCAGTGACTGCTCACACTCGACGTCACAGTGACTGTGCTCACATTGGATGTCACAGTGACTGCGCTCACACTCGACGTCACACTGACTGCGCTCACATTCTACGTCACAGACTACGCTCACACTCGACGTCACAGTGACTGCACCCACACTCGACGTCACAGTGACTGCGTTCACACTCGACGTCACAGTGACTGCGCTCACACTCGACGTCACAGTGACTGCGCTCACACTCGACGTCACAGAGACTGCGCTCACACTCGACGTCACATTGACTGTGCTCACACTTGACGTCACAGAGACTGCGCTCACACTCGACGTCACAGTGACTGCGCTCACACTCGACGTTACAGAGACTACACTCACACTCGACATCACAGAGACTGCGCTCACATTGGACGTCACAGTGCCTGCGCTCACACTCGATGTCACAGTGACAGCGCTCACACTCGACGTCACAGTGACTGCGTTCACACTCGACGTCACAGTGACTGCTCACACTTGACGTCACAGTGACTGCGCTCACACTCGATGTCACACTGACTGGACATCACAGTGACTGCGTTCACACTCGACGTCACAATGACTGCTCACACTCGACGTCACAGTGACTGCTCACACTCGACGTCACTGACTGCGCTCACACTCGACATCACAGTGACTGCTCACACTCGACGTCACTGACTGCACTCACACTCGACGTCACAGTGACGGCGCTCACACTCTACGTCACAGTGACTGCGCTCTCACTCGACATCACAGTGACTGCGCTCACACTCGACATCACAGAGACTGCGCTCACACTCGACGTCACAGAGGCTGTGCTCACACTCGACGTCACAGAGACTGCACTCACACTTGACGTCACAGTGACTGCGCTCACACTCGACATCACAGAGGCTGCGCTCACACTCGACGTTGCAGTGACTGCTCACACTCGACGTCACAGTGACTGTGCTCACATTGGATGTCACAGTGACTGTGCTCACACTCGACGTCACACTGACTGCGCTCACATTCTACGTCACAGACTACGCTCACACTCGACGTCACAGTGACTGCACCCACACTCGACGTCACAGTGACTGCGTTCACACTCGACATCACAGTGACTGCGCTCACACTCGACGTCACAGTGACTGCGCTCACACTCGACGTCACAGAGACTGCGCTCACACTCGACGTCACATTGACTGTGCTCACACTTGACGTCACAGAGACTGCGCTCACACTCGACGTCACAGTGACTGCGCTCACACTCGACGTTACAGAGACTGCACTCACACTCGACATCACAGAGACTGCGCTCACATTGGACGTCACAGTGCCTGCGCTCACACTCGATGTCACAGTGACATCGCTCACACTCGACGTCACAGTGACTGCGTTCACACTCGACGTCACAGTGACTGCTCACACTTGACGTCACAGTGACTGCGCTCACACTCGACGTCACACTGACTGGACGTCACAGTGACTGCGTTCACACTCGATGTCACAATGACTGCTCACACTCGACGTCACAGTGACTGCTCACACTCGACGTCACTGACTGCGCTCACACTCGATGTCACAGTGACTGCTCACACTTGACGTCACTGACTGCACTCACACTCGACGTCACAGTGACGGCGCTCACACTCGACGTCACAGTGACTGCTCACACTTGACGTCACAGTGACTGCGCTCACACTCGACGTCGCAGTAACTGTTTACACTCAACGTCACATTGACTGCGCTCACACTCGACGTCACAGTGACTGCGCTCACACTCGACGTCGCAGTGACTGCGCTCACACTCGACGTCTCAGTGACTGCGCTCACACTCGACGTCACAGTGACTGCGCTCACACTCGACGTCACACTGACTGCGCTCACACTCGACGTCACAGAGACTGCGCTCACACTCGACGTCACATTGACTGTGCTCACACTTGACGTCACAGAGACTGCGCTCACACTCGACGTCACAGTGACTGCGCTCACACTCGACGTTACAGAGACTACACTCACACTCGACATCACAGAGACTGCGCTCACATTGGACGTCACAGTTCCTGCGCTCACACTCGATGTCACAGTGACAGCGCTCACACTCGACGTCACAGTGACTGCGTTCACACTCGACGTCACAGTGACTGCTCACACTTGACGTCACAGTGACTGCGCTCACACTCGACGTCACACTGACTGGACGTCACAGTGACTGCGTTCACACTCGACGTCACAATGACTGCTCACACTCGACGTCACAGTGACTGCTCACACTCGATGTCACTGACTGCGCTCACACTCGACGTCACAGTGACTGCTCACACTCGACGTCACTGACTGCACTCACACTCGACGTCACAGTGACGGCGCTCACACTCGACGTCACAGTGACTGCGCTCTCACTCGACGTCACAATGACTGCTCACACTCGACGTCACAGTGACTGCTCACACTCGACGTCACTGACTGCGCTCACACTCGACGTCACAGAGACTGCACTCACACTCGACGTCACAGTGACTGCGCTCACACTCGACATCACAGAGGCTGCGCTCACACTCGACGTTGCAGTGACTGCTCACACTCGACGTCACAGTGACTGTGCTCACATTGGATGTCACAGTGACTGTGCTCACACTCGACGTCACACTGACTGCGCTCACATTCTACGTCACAGACTACGCTCACACTCGACGTCACAGTGACTGCACCCACACTCGACGTCACAGTGACTGCGTTCACACTCGACATCACAGTGACTGCGCTCACACTCGACATCACAGAGACTGCGCTCACACTCGACGTCACATTGACTGTGCTCACACTTGACGTCACAGAGACTGCGCTCACACTCGACGTCACAGTGACTGCGCTCACACTCGACGTTACAGAGACTGCACTCACACTCGACATCACAGAGACTGCGCTCACATTGGACGTCACAGTGCCTGCGCTCACACTCGATGTCACAGTGACAGCGCTCACACTCGACGTCACAGTGACTGCGTTCACACTCGACGTCACAGTGACTGCTCACACTTGACGTCACAGTGACTGCGCTCACACTCGACGTCACACTGACTGGACGTCACAGTGACTGCGTTCACACTCGACGTCACAATGACTGCTCACACTCGACGTCACAGTGACTGCTCACACTCGACGTCACTGACTGCGCTCACACTCGATGTCACAGTGACTGCTCACACTTGACGTCACTGACTGCACTCACACTCGACGTCACAGTGACGGCGCTCACACTCGACGTCACAGTGACTGCTCACAGTTGACGTCACAGTGACTGCGCTCACACTCGACGTCGCAGTAACTGTTTACACTCAACGTCACATTGACTGCGCTCACACTCGACGTCACAGTGACTGCGCTCACACTCGACGTCGCAGTGACTGCGCTCACACTCGACGTCTCAGTGACTGCGCTCACACTCGACGTCACAGTGACTGCGCTCACACTCGACGTCACACTGACTGCGCTCACACTCGACGTCACAGAGACTGCGCTCACACTCGACGTCACATTGACTGTGCTCACACTTGACGTCACAGAGACTGCGCTCACACTCGACGTCACAGTGACTGCGCTCACACTCGACGTTACAGAGACTACACTCACACTCGACATCACAGAGACTGCGCTCACATTGGACGTCACAGTGCCTGCGCTCACACTCGATGTCACAGTGACAGCGCTCACACTCGACGTCACAGTGACTGCATTCACACTCGACGTCACAGTGACTGCTCACACTTGACGTCACAGTGACTGCGCTCACACTCGACGTCACACTGACTGGACGTCACAGTGACTGCGTTCACACTCGACGTCACAATGACTGCTCACACTCGACGTCACAGTGACTGCTCACACTCGACGTCACTGACTGCGCTCACACTCGACGTCACAGTGACTGCTCACACTCGACGTCACTGACTGCACTCACACTCGACGTCACAGTGACGGCGCTCACACTCGACGTCACAGTGACTGCGCTCTCACTCGACGTCACAGTGACTGCGCTCACACTCGACATCACAGAGACTGCGCTCACACTCGACGTCACAGAGGCTGTGCTCACACTCGACGTCACAGAGACTGCACTCACACTCGACGTCACAGTGACTGCGCTCACACTCGACATCACAGAGGCTGCGCTCACACTCGACGTTGCAGTGACTGCTCACACTCGACGTCACAGTGACTGTGCTCACATTGGATGTCACAGTGACTGTGCTCACACTCGACGTCACACTGACTGCGCTCACATTCTACGTCACAGACTACGCTCACACTCGACGTCACAGTGACTGCACCCACACTCGACGTCACAGTGACTGCGTTCACACTCGACATCACAGTGACTGCGCTCACACTCGACGTCACAGTGACTGCGCTCACACTCGACGTCACAGAGACTGCGCTCACACTCGACGTCACATTGACTGTGCTCACACTTGACGTCACAGAGACTGCGCTCACACTCGACGTCACAGTGACTGCGCTCACACTCGACGTTACAGAGACTGCACTCACACTCGACATCACAGAGACTGCGCTCACATTGGACGTCACAGTGCCTGCGCTCACACTCGATGTCACAGTGACAGCGCTCACACTCGACGTCACAGTGACTGCGTTCACACTCGACGTCACAGTGACTGCTCACACTTGACGTCACAGTGACTGCGCTCACACTCGACGTCACACTGACTGGACGTCACAGTGACTGCGTTCACACTCGATGTCACAATGACTGCTCACACTCGACGTCACTGACTGCGCTCACACTCGATGTCACAGTGACTGCTCACACTTGACGTCACTGACTGCACTCACACTCGACGTCACAGTGACGGCGCTCACACTCGACGTCACAGTGACTGCTCACAGTTGACGTCACAGTGACTGCGCTCACACTCGACGTCGCAGTAACTGTTTACACTCAACGTCACATTGACTGCGCTCACACTCGACGTCACAGTGACTGCGCTCACACTCGACGTCGCAGTGACTGCGCTCACACTCGACGTCTCAGTGACTGCGCTCACACTCGACGTCACAGTGACTGCGCTCACACTCGACGTCACACTGACTGCGCTCACACTCGACGTCACAGAGACTGCGCTCACACTCGACGTCACATTGACTGTGCTCACACTTGACGTCACAGAGACTGCGCTCACACTCGACGTCACAGTGACTGCGCTCACACTCGACGTTACAGAGACTACACTCACACTCGACATCACAGAGACTGCGCTCACATTGGACGTCACAGTGCCTGCGCTCACACTCGATGTCACAGTGACAGCGCTCACACTCGACGTCACAGTGACTGCATTCACACTCGACGTCACAGTGACTGCTCACACTTGACGTCACAGTGACTGCGCTCACACTCGACGTCACACTGACTGGACGTCACAGTGACTGTGTTCACACTCGACGTCACAATGACTGCTCACACTCGACGTCACAGTGACTGCTCACACTCGACGTCACTGACTGCGCTCACACTCGACGTCACAGTGACTGCTCACACTCGACGTCACTGACTGCACTCACACTCGACGTCACAGTGACGGCGCTCACACTCGACGTCACAGTGACTGCGCTCTCACTCGACGTCACAGTGACTGCGCTCACACTCGACATCACAGAGACTGCGCTCACACTCGACGTCACAGAGGCTGTGCTCACACTCGACGTCACAGAGACTGCACTCACACTCGACGTCACAGTGACTGCGCTCACACTCGACATCACAGAGGCTGCGCTCACACTCGACGTTGCAGTGACTGCTCACACTCGACGTCACAGTGACTGTGCTCACATTGGATGTCACAGTGACTGTGCTCACACTCGACGTCACACTGACTGCGCTCACATTCTACGTCACAGACTACGCTCACACTCGACGTCACAGTGACTGCACCCACACTCGACGTCACAGTGACTGCGTTCACACTCGACATCACAGTGACTGCGCTCACACTCGACGTCACAGTGACTGCGCTCACACTCGACGTCACAGAGACTGCGCTCACACTCGACGTCACATTGACTGTGCTCACACTTGACGTCACAGAGACTGCGCTCACACTCGACGTCACAGTGACTGCGCTCACACTCGACGTTACAGAGACTGCACTCACACTCGACATCACAGAGACTGCGCTCACATTGGACGTCACAGTGCCTGCGCTCACACTCGATGTCACAGTGACAGCGCTCACACTCGACGTCACAGTGACTGCGTTCACACTCGACGTCACAGTGACTGCTCACACTTGACGTCACAGTGACTGCGCTCACACTCGACGTCACACTGACTGGACGTCACAGTGACTGCGTTCACACTCGATGTCACAATGACTGCTCACACTCGACGTCACAGTGACTGCTCACACTCGACGTCACTGACTGCGCTCACACTCGATGTCACAGTGACTGCTCACACTTGACGTCACTGACTGCACTCACACTCGACGTCACAGTGACGGCGCTCACACTCGACGTCACAGTGACTGCTCACACTTGACGTCACAGTGACTGCGCTCACACTCGACGTCGCAGTAACTGTTTACACTCAACGTCACATTGACTGCGCTCACACTCGACGTCACAGTGACTGCGCTCACACTCGACGTCGCAGTGACTGCGCTCACACTCGACGTCTCAGTGACTGCGCTCACACTCGACGTCACAGTGACTGCGCTCACACTCGACGTCACACTGACTGCGCTCACACTCGACGTCACAGAGACTGCGCTCACACTCGACGTCACATTGACTGTGCTCACACTTGACGTCACAGAGACTGCGCTCACACTCGACGTCACAGTGACTGCGCTCACACTCGACGTTACAGAGACTACACTCACACTCGACATCACAGAGACTGCGCTCACATTGGACGTCACAGTTCCTGCGCTCACACTCGATGTCACAGTGACAGCGCTCACACTCGACGTCACAGTGACTGCGTTCACACTCGACGTCACAGTGACTGCTCACACTTGACGTCACAGTGACTGCGCTCACACTCGACGTCACACTGACTGGACGTCACAGTGACTGCGTTCACACTCGACGTCACAATGACTGCTCACACTCGACGTCACAGTGACTGCTCACACTCGACGTCACTGACTGCGCTCACACTCGACGTCACAGTGACTGCTCACACTCGACGTCACTGACTGCACTCACACTCGACGTCACAGTGACGGCGCTCACACTCGACGTCACAGTGACTGCGCTCTCACTCGACGTCACAGTGACTGCGCTCACACTCGACATCACAGAGACTGCGCTCACACTCGACGTCACAGAGGCTGTGCTCACACTCGACGTCACAGAGACTGCACTCACACTCGACGTCACAGTGACTGCGCTCACACTCGACATCACAGAGGCTGCGCTCACACTCGACGTTGCAGTGACTGCTCACACTCGACGTCACAGTGACTGTGCTCACATTGGATGTCACAGTGACTGTGCTCACACTCGACGTCACACTGACTGCGCTCACATTCCACGTCACAGACTACGCTCACACTCGACGTCACAGTGACTGCACCCACACTCGACGTCACAGTGACTGCGTTCACACTCGACATCACAGTGACTGCGCTCACACTCGACATCACAGAGACTGCGCTCACACTCGACGTCACATTGACTGTGCTCACACTTGACGTCACAGAGACTGCGCTCACACTCGACGTCACAGTGACTGCGCTCACACTCGACGTTACAGAGACTGCACTCACACTCGACATCACAGAGACTGCGCTCACATTGGACGTCACAGTGCCTGCGCTCACACTCGATGTCACAGTGACAGCGCTCACACTCGACGTCACAGTGACTGCGTTCACACTCGACGTCACAGTGACTGCTCACACTTGACGTCACAGTGACTGCGCTCACACTCGAAGTCACACTGACTGGACGTCACAGTGACTGCGTTCACACTCGACGTCACAATGACTGCTCACACTCGACGTCACAGTGACTGCTCACACTCGACGTCACTGACTGCGCTCACACTCGATGTCACAGTGACTGCTCACACTTGACGTCACTGACTGCACTCACACTCGACGTCACAGTGACGGCGCTCACACTCGACGTCACAGTGACTGCTCACAGTTGACGTCACAGTGACTGCGCTCACACTCGACGTCGCAGTAACTGTTTACACTCAACGTCACATTGACTGCGCTCACACTCGACGTCACAGTGACTGCGCTCACACTCGACGTCGCAGTGACTGCGCTCACACTCGACGTCTCAGTGACTGCGCTCACACTCGACGTCACAGTGACTGCGCTCACACTCGACGTCACACTGACTGCGCTCACACTCGACGTCACAGAGACTGCGCTCACACTCGACGTCACATTGACTGTGCTCACACTTGACGTCACAGAGACTGCGCTCACACTCGACGTCACAGTGACTGCGCTCACACTCGACGTTACAGAGACTACACTCACACTCGACATCACAGAGACTGCGCTCACATTGGACGTCACAGTGCCTGCGCTCACACTCGATGTCACAGTGACAGCGCTCACACTCGACGTCACAGTGACTGCATTCACACTCGACGTCACAGTGATTGCTCACACTTGACGTCACAGTGACTGCGCTCACACTCGACGTCACACTGACTGGACGTCACAGTGACTGCGTTCACACTCGACGTCACAATGACTGCTCACACTCGACGTCACAGTGACTGCTCACACTCGACGTCACTGACTGCGCTCACACTCGACGTCACAGTGACTGCTCACACTCGACGTCACTGACTGCACTCACACTCGACGTCACAGTGACGGCGCTCACACTCGACGTCACAGTGACTGCGCTCTCACTCGACGTCACAGTGACTGCGCTCACACTCGACATCACAGAGACTGCGCTCACACTCGACGTCACAGAGGCTGTGCTCACACTCGACGTCACAGAGACTGCACTCACACTCGACGTCACAGTGACTGCGCTCACACTCGACATCACAGAGGCTGCGCTCACACTCGACGTTGCAGTGACTGCTCACACTCGACGTCACAGTGACTGTGCTCACATTGGATGTCACAGTGACTGTGCTCACACTCGACGTCACACTGACTGCGCTCACATTCTACGTCACAGACTACGCTCACACTCGACGTCACAGTGACTGCACCCACACTCGACGTCACAGTGACTGCGTTCACACTCGACATCACAGTGACTGCGCTCACACTCGACGTCACAGTGACTGCGCTCACACTCGACGTCACAGAGACTGCGCTCACACTCGACGTCACATTGACTGTGCTCACACTTGACGTCACAGAGACTGCGCTCACACTCGACGTCACAGTGACTGCGCTCACACTCGACGTTACAGAGACTGCACTCACACTCGACATCACAGAGACTGCGCTCACATTGGACGTCACAGTGCCTGCACTCACACTCGATGTCACAGTGACAGCGCTCACACTCGACGTCACAGTGACTGCGTTCACACTCGACGTCACAGTGACTGCTCACACTTGACGTCACAGTGACTGCGCTCACACTCGACGTCACACTGACTGGACGTCACAGTGACTGCGTTCACACTCAACGTCACAATGACTGCTCACACTCGACGTCACAGTGACTGCTCACACTCGACGTCACTGACTGCGCTCACACTCGATGTCACAGTGACTGCTCACACTTGACGTCACTGACTGCACTCACACTCGACGTCACAGTGACGGCGCTCACACTCGACGTCACAGTGACTGCTCACACTTGACGTCACAGTGACTGCGCTCACACTCGACGTCGCAGTAACTGTTTACACTCAACGTCACATTGACTGCGCTCACACTCGACGTCACAGTGACTGCGCTCACACTCGACGTCGCAGTGACTGCGCTCACACTCGACATCTCAGTGACTGCGCTCACACTCGACGTCACAGTGACTGCGCTCACACTCGACGTCACACTGACTGCGCTCACACTCGACATCACAGTGACTGCACTCACACTCGACGTCACAGTGACTGCGCTCACACTCGACGTCACAGTGACTGCGCTCACACTCGACGTCACATTGACCGCTCACATTCGACGTCACAGTGACTGCGCTCACATTCGATGTCACAGTGACTGCGCTCACACTCGACGTCACAGAGGCTGCGCTCACACTCGACGTTGCAGTGACTGCTCACACTCGACGTCACAGTGACTGTGCTCACATTGGATGTCACAGTGACTGCGCTCACACTCGACGTCACACTGACTGCGCTCACATTCTACGTCACAGACTACGCTCACACTCGACGTCACAGTGACTGCACCCACACTCGACATCACAGTGACTGCGTTCACACTCGACGTCACATTGACTGTGCTCACACTTGACGTCACAGAGACTGCGCTCACACTCGACGTCACAGTGACTGCGCTCACACTCGACGTTACAGAGACTGCACTCACACTCGACATCACAGAGACTGCGCTCACATTGGACGTCACAGTGCCTGCGCTCACACTCGATGTCACAGTGACAGCGCTCACACTCGACGTCACAGTGACTGCGTTCACACTCGACGTCACAGTGACTGCTCACACTTGATGTCACAGTGACTGCACTCACACTCGACGTCACACTGACTGGACGTCACAGTGACTGCGTTCACACTCGACGTCACAATGACTGCTCACACTCGACGTCACAGTGACTGCTCACACTCGACGTCACTGATTGCGCTCACACTCGACGTCACAGTGACTGCTCACACTCGACGTCACTGACTGCACTCACACTCGACGTCACAGTGACGGCGCTCACACTCGACGTCACAGTGACTGCGCTCTCACTCGACGTCACAGTGACTGCGCTCACACTCGACATCACAGAGACTGCGCTCACACTCGACATCACAGAGGCTGTGCTCACACTCGACGTCACAGAGACTGCACTCACACTCGACGTCACAGTGACTGCGCTCACACTCGACATCACAGAGGCTGCGCTCACACTCGACGTTGCAGTGACTGCTCACACTCGACGTCACAGTGACTGTGCTCACATTGGATGTCACAGTGACTGTGCTCACACTCGACGTCACACTGACTGCGCTCACATTCTACGTCACAGACTACGCTCACACTCGACGTCACAGTGACTGCACCCACACTCGACGTCACAGTGACTGCGTTCACACTCGACATCACAGTGACTGCGCTCACACTCGACGTCACAGTGACTGCGCTCACACTCGACGTCACAGAGACTGCGCTCACACTCGACGTCACATTGACTGTGCTCACACTTGACGTCACAGAGACTGCGCTCACACTCGACGTCACAGTGACTGCGCTCACACTCGACGTTACAGAGACTGCACTCACACTCGACATCACAGAGACTGCGCTCACATTGGACGTCACAGTGCCTGCGCTCACACTCGATGTCACAGTGACAGCGCTCACACTCGACGTCACAGTGACTGCGTTCACACTCGACGTCACAGTGACTGCTCACACTTGACGTCACAGTGACTGCGCTCACACTCGACGTCACACTGACTGGACGTCACAGTGACTGCGTTCACACTCGATGTCACAATGACTGCTCACACTCGACGTCACAGTGACTGCTCACACTCGACATCACTGACTGCGCTCACACTCGATGTCACAGTGACTGCTCACACTTGACGTCACTGACTGCACTCACACTCGACGTCACAGTGACGGCGCTCACACTCGACGTCACAGTGACTGCTCACACTTGACGTCACAGTGACTGCGCTCACACTCGACGTCGCAGTAACTGTTTACACTCAACGTCACATTGACTGCGCTCACACTCGACGTCACAGTGACTGCGCTCACACTCGACGTCGCAGTGACTGCGCTCACACTCGACGTCTCAGTGACTGCGCTCACACTCGACGTCACAGTGACTGCGCTCACACTCGACGTCACACTGACTGCGCTCACACTCGACATCACAGTGACTGCACTCACACTCGACGTCACAGTGACTGCGCTCACACTCGACGTCACAGTGACTGCGCTCACACTCGACGTCACAGTGACCGCTCACATTCGACGTCACAGTGACTGCGCTCACATTCGATGTCACAGTGACTGCGCTCACACTCGACGTCACAGAGGCTGCGCTCACACTCGACATTGCAGTGACTGCTCACACTCGACGTCACAGTGACTGTGCTCACATTGGATGTCACAGTGTCTGCGCTCACACTCGACGTCACACTGACTGCGCTCACATTCTACTTCACAGACTACGCTCACACTCGACGTCACAGTGACTGCACCCACACTCGACATCACAGTGACTGCGTTCACACTTGACGTCACAGTGACTGCGCTCACACTCGACGTCACAGTGACTGCGCTCACACTCGACGTCACAGAGACTGCGCTCACACTCGACGTCACATTGACTGTGCTCACACTTGACGTCACAGAGACTGCGCTCACACTCGACGTCACAGTGACTGCGCTCACACTCGACGTTACAGAGACTGCACTCACACTCGACATCACAGAGACTGCGCTCACATTGGACGTCACAGTGCCTGCGCTCACACTCGATGTCACAGTGACAGCGCTCACACTCGACGTCACAGTGACTGCGTTCACACTCGACGTCACAGTGACTGCTCACACTTGACGTCACAGTGACTGCGCTCACACTCGACGTCACACTGACTGGACGTCACAGTGACTGCGTTCACACTCGATGTCACAATCACTGCTCACACTCGACGTCACAGTGACTGCTCACACTCGACGTCACTGACTGCGCTCACACTCGACGTCACAGTGACTGCTCACACTCGACGTCACTGACTGCACTCACACTCGACGTCATAGTGACGGCGCTCACACTCGACGTCACAGTGACTGCGCTCTCACTCGACGTCACAGAGACTGCGCTCACACTCGACGTCACAGAGGCTGTGCTCACACTCGACGTCACAGAGACTGCGCTCACACTCGACGTCACAGTGACTGCGCTCACACTCTACATCACAGAGGCTGCGCTCACACTCGACGTTGCAGTGACTGCTCACACTCGACGTCACAGTGACTGTGCGCACATTGGATGTCACAGTGACTGCGCTCACACTCGACGTCACACTGACTGCGCTCACATTCTACATCACAGACTACGCTCACACTCGAAGTCACAGTGACCGCTCACATTCGACGTCACAGTGACTGCGCTCACATTCGACGTCACAGTGACTGCGCTCACACTCGACGTCACAGTGTCTGCGCTCACATTCGACGTCACAGTGACTGCGCTCACATTCGACATCACAGTGACTGCTCACACTCGACGTCACAGTGACTGCGCTCACACTCGACGTCGCAGTGACTGCGCTCACACTCGATGTCGCAGTGACAGCGCTCACACTCGACGTCGCAGTGACTGCGCTCACACTCGACGTCACAGAGACTGCGCTCACACTCGACGTTACAGTGACTGTGCTCACACTTGACGTCACAGAGACTGTGCTCACACTCGACGTCACAGTGACTGCGCTCACACTCGACGTCACAGAGACTGCGCGCACACTCGACGTCACAGTGACTGCGCTCACATTGGACGTCACAGTGCCTGCGCTCACACTCGATGTCACAGAGGCTGTGCTCACACTCGACGTCACAGAGAATGCACTCACACTCGACGTCACAGTGACTGCGCTCACACTCGACATCACAGAGGCTGCGCTCACACTCGACGTTGCAGTGACTGCTCACACTCGACGTCACAGTGACTGCGCTCACACTCGACGTCACAGTGTCTGCGCTCACACTCGACGTCACAGTGACTGCGCTCACATTCGACATCACAGTGACTGCTCACACTCGACGTCACAGTGACTGCGCTCACACTCGACGTCGCAGTGACTGCGCTCACACTCGACGTCTCAGTGACTGCGCTCACACTCGACGTCACAGTGACTGCGGTCACACTCGACTTCACACTGACTGCGCTCACACTCGACATCACAGTGACTGCACTCACACTCGACGTCACAGTGACTGCGCTCACACTCGACGTCACAGTGACCGCTCACATTCGACGTCACAGTGACTGCGCTCACATTCGATGTCACAGTGACTGCGCTCACACTCGACGTCACAGAGGCTGCGCTCACACTCGACGTTGCAGTGACTGCTCACACTCGACGTCACAGTGACTGTGCTCACATTGGATGTCACAGTGACTGTGCTCACACTCGACGTCACACTGACTGCGCTCACATTCTACGTCACAGACTACGCTCACACTCGACGTCACAGTGACTGCACCCACACTCGACATCACAGTGACTGCGTTCACACTTGACGTCACAGTGACTGCGCTCACACTCGACGTCACAGTGACTGCGCTCACACTCGACGTCACAGAGACTGCGCTCACACTCGACGTCAAATTGACTGTGCTCACACTTGACGTCACAGAGACTGCGCTCACACTCGACGTCACAGTGACTGCGCTCACACTCGACGTTACAGAGACTACACTCACACTCGACATCACAGAGACTGCGCTCACATTGGACGTCACAGTGCCTGCGCTCACACTCGATGTCACAGTGACAGCGCTCACACTCGACGTCACAGTGACTGCGTTCACACTCGACGTCACAGTGACTGCTCACACTTGACGTCACAGTGACTGCGCTCACACTCGACGTCACACTGACTGGACGTCACAGTGACTGCGTTCACACTCGACGTCACAATGACTGCTCACACTCGACGTCACAGTGACTGCTCACACGCGACGTCACTGACTGCGCTCACACTCGACGTCACAGTGACTGCTCACACTCGACGTCACTGACTGCACTCACACTCGACGTCACAGTGACGGCGCTCACACTCGACGTCACAGTGACTGCGCTCTCACTCGACGTCACAGTGACTGCGCTCACATTCTACGTCACAGACTACGCTCACACTCGACGTCACAGTGACTGCACCCACACTCGACGTCACAGTGACTGCGTTCACACTCGACGTCAAAGTGACTGCGCTCACACTCGACGTCACAGTGACTGCGCTCACACTCGACGTCACAGAGACTGCGCTCACACTCGACGTCACATTGACTGTGCTCACACTTGACGTCACAGAGACTGCGCTCACACTCGACGTCACAGTGACTGCGCTCACACTCGACGTTACAGAGACTGCACTCACACTCGACATCACAGAGACTGCGCTCACATTGGACGTCACAGTGCCTGCGCTCACACTCGATGTCACAGTGACAGCGCTCAAACTCGACGTCACAGTGACTGCGTTCACACTCGACGTCACAGTGACTGCTCACACTTGACGTCACAGTGACTGCGCTCACACTCGACGTCACAATGCCTGCTCACACTCGACGTCACAGTGACTGCTCACACTCGACGTCACTGACTGCGCTCACACTCGATGTCACAGTGACTGCTCACACTCGACGTCACTGACTGCACTCACACTCGACGTCACAGTGACGGCGTTCACACTCGACGTCACAGTGACTGCTCACACTTGACGTCACAGTGTCTGCGCTCACACTCGACGTCGCAGTAACTGTTTACACTCAACGTCACATTGACTGCGCTCACACTCGATGTCACAGTGACTGCGCTCACACTCGACGTCGCAGTGACTGCGCTCGCACTCGACGTCTCAGTGACTGCGCTCACACTCGACGTCACAGTGACTGCGCTCACACTCGACGTCACACTGACTGCGCTCACACTCGACATCACAGTGACTGCACTCACACTCGACGTCACAGTGACTGCGCTCACACTCGATGTCACAGTGACTGCGCTCACACTCGACGTCACAGTGACCGCTCACATTCGACGTCACAGTGACTGCGCTCACATTCGATGTCACAGTGACTGCGCTCACACTCGACATCACAGAGGCTGCGCTCACACTCGACGTTGCAGTGACTGCTCACACTCGACATCACAGTGACTGTGCTCACATTGGATGTCACAGTGACTGCGCTCACACTCGACGTCACACTGACTGCGCTCACATTCTACGTCACAGACTATGCTCACACTCGACGTCACAGTGACTGCACCCACACTCGACATCACAGTGACTGCGTTCACACTTGACGTCACAGTGACTGCGCTCACACTCGACGTCACAGTGACTGCGCTCACACTCGACGTCACAGAGACTGCGCTCACACTCGACGTCACATTGACTGTGCTCACACTTGACGTCACAGAGACTGCGCTCACACTCGACGTCACAGTGACTGCGCTCACACTCGACGTTACAGAGACTGCACTCACACTCGACATCACAGAGACTGCGCTCACATTGGACGTCACAGTGCCTGCGCTCACACTCGATGTCACAGTGACAGCGCTCACACTCAACGTCACAGTGACTGCGTTCACACTCGACGTCACAGTGACTGCTCACACTTGACGTCACAGTGACTGCGCTCACACTCGACGTCACACTGACTGGACGTCACAGTGACTGCGTTCACACTCGACGTCACAATGGCTGCTCACACTCGACGTCACAGTGACTGCTCACACTCGACGTCACTGACTGCGCTCACACTCGACGTCACAGTGACTGCTCACACTCGACGTCACTGACTGCACTCACACTCGACGTCACAGTGACGGCGCTCACACTCGACGTCACAGTGACTGCGCTCTCACTCGACGTCACAGTGACTGCGCTCACACTCGACATCACAGAGACTGCGCTCACACTCGACGTCACAGAGGCTGTGCTCACACTCGACATCACAGAGACTGCACTCACACTCGACATCACAGTGACTGCGCTCACACTCGACATCACAGAGGCTGCGCTCACACTCGACGTTGCAGTGACTGCTCACACTCGACGTCACAGTGACTGTGCGCACATTGGATGTCACAGTGACTGCGCTCACACTCGACGTCACACTGACTGCGCTCACATTCTACATCACAGACTACGCTCACACTCGACGTCATAGTGACCGCTCACATGCGACGTCACAGTGACTGCGCTCACATTCGACGTCACAGTGACTGCGCTCACACTCGACGTCACAGTGTCTGCGCTCACACTCGACGTCACAGTGACTGCGCTCACATTTGACATCACATTGACTGCTCACACTCGACGTCACAGTGACTGCGCTCACACTCGACGTCGCAGTGACTGCGCTCACACTCGACGTCGCAGTGACAGCGCTCACACTCGACGTCGCAGTGACTGCGCTCACACTCGACGTCACAGAGACTGCGCTCACACTCGACGTTACAGTGACTGTGCTCACACTTGACGTCACAGAGACTGCGCTCACACTCGACGTCACAGTGACTGCGCTCACACTCGACGTCACAGAGACTGCGCTCACACTCGACGTCACAGTGACTGCGCTCACACTCGACGTCACAGAGACTGCGCTCACACTCGACGTCACATTGACTGTGCTCACACTTGACGTCACAGAGACTGCGCTCACACTCGACGTCACAGTGACTGCGCTCACACTCGACGTTACAGAGACTACACTCACACTTGACATCACAGAGACTGCGCTCACACTCGATGTCACAGTGACTGCACTCACACTCGACGTCACAGTGACCGCTCACATTCGACGTCACAGTGACTGCGCTCACATTCGATGTCACAGTGACTGCGCTCACACTCGACGTCACAGAGGCTGCGCTCACACTCGACGTTGCAGTGACTGCTCACACTCGACATCACAGTGACTGTGCTCACATTGGATGTCACAGTGACTGCGCTCACACTCGACGTCACACTGACTGCGCTCACATTCTACGTCACAGACTATGCTCACACTCGACGTCACAGTGACTGCACCCACACTCGACATCACAGTGACTGCGTTCACACTTGACGTCACAGTGACTGCGCTCACACTCGACGTCACAGTGACTGCGCTCATACTCGACGTCACAGAGACTGCGCTCACACTCGACGTCACATTGACTGTGCTCACACTTGACGTCACAGAGACTGCGCTCACACTCGACGTCACAGTGACTGCGCTCACACTCGACGTTACAGAGACTGCACTCACACTCGACATCACAGAGACTGCGCTCACATTGGACGTCACAGTGCCTGCGCTCACACTCGATGTCACAGTGACAGCGCTCACACTCAACGTCACAGTGACTGCGTTCACACTCGACGTCACAGTGACTGCTCACACTTGACGTCACAGTGACTGCGCTCACACTCGACGTCACACTGACTGGACGTCACAGTGACTGCGTTCACACTCGACGTCACAATGGCTGCTCACACTCGACGTCACAGTGACTGCTCACACTTGACGTCACTGACTGCGCTCACACTCGATGTCACAGTGACTGCTCACACTCGACGTCACTGACTGCACTCACACTCGACGTCACAGTGACGGCGCTCACACTCGACGTCACAGTGACTGCGCTCTCACTCGACGTCACAGTGACTGCGCTCACACTTGACATCACAGAGACTGCGCTCACACTCGACGTCACAGAGGCTGTGCTCACACTCGACGTCACAGAGACTGCACTCACACTCGACATCACAGTGACTGCGCTCACACTCGACATCACAGAGGCTGCGCTCACACTCGACGTTGCAGTGACTGCTCACACTCGACGTCACAGTGACTGTGCGCACATTGGATGTCACAGTGACTGCGCTCACACTCGACGTCACACTGACTGCGCTCACATTCTACATCACAGACTACGCTCACACTCGACGTCATAGTGACCGCTCACATTCGACGTCACAGTGACTGCGCTCACATTCGACGTCACAGTGACTGCGCTCACACTCGACGTCACAGTGTCTGCGCTCACACTCGACGTCACAGTGACTGCGCTCACATTCGATATCACAGTGACTGCTCACACTCGACGTCACAGTGACTGCGCTCACACTCGACGTCGCAGTGACTGCGCTCACACTCGACGTCGCAGTGACAGCGCTCACACTCGACGTCGCAGTGACTGCGCTCACACTCGACGTCACAGAGACTGCGCTCACACTCGACGTTACAGTGACTGTGCTCACACTTGACGTCACAGAGACTGCGCTCACACTCGACGTCACAGTGACTGCGCTCACACTCGACGTCACAGAGACTGCGCTCACACTCGACGTCACAGTGACTGCGCTCACACTCGACGTCACAGAGACTGCGCTCACACTCGACGTCACATTGACTGTGCTCACACTTGACGTCACAGAGACTGCGCTCACACTCGACGTCACAGTGACTGCGCTCACACTCGACGTTACAGAGACTACACTCACACTTGACATCACAGAGACTGCGCTCACATTGGACGTCACAGTGCCTGCGCTCACACTCGATGTCACAGTGACAGCGCTCACACTCGACGTCACAGTGACTGCGTTCACACTCGACGTCACAGTGACTGCTCACACTTGACGTCACAGTGACTGCGCTCACACTCGACGTCACACTGACTGGACGTCACAGTGACTGCGTTCACACTCGACGTCACAATGACTGCTCACACTCGACGTCACAGTGACTGCTCACACTCGACGTCACTGACTGCGCTCACACTCGACGTCACAGTGACTGCTCACACTCGACGTCACTGACTGCACTCACACTCGACGTCACAGTGACGGCGCTCACACTCGACGTCACAGTGACTGCGCTCTCACTCGACGTCACAGTGACTGCGCTCACACTCGACATCACAGAGACTGCGCTCACACTCGACGTCACAGAGGCTGTGCTCACACTCGACGACACAGAGACTGCACTCACACTCGACGTCACAGTGACTGCGCTCACACTCGACATCACAGAGGCTGCGCTCACACTCGACGTTGCAGTGACTGCTCACACTCGACGTCACAGTGACTGTGCTCACATTGGATGTCACAGTGACTGTGCTCACACTCGACGTCACACTGACTGCGCTCACATTCTACGTCACAGACTACGCTCACACTCGACGTCACAGTGACTGCACCCACACTCGACGTCACAGTGACTGCGTTCACACTCGACATCACAGTGACTGCGCTCACACTCGACGTCACAGTGACTGCGCTCACACTCGACGTCACAGAGACTGCGCTCACACTCGACGTCACATTGACTGTGCTCACACTTGACGTCACAGAGACTGCGCTCACACTCGACGTCACAGTGACTGCGCTCACACTCGACGTTACAGAGACTGCACTCACACTCGACATCACAGAGACTGCGCTCACATTGGACGTCACAGTGCCTGCGCTCACACTCGATGTCACAGTGACAGCGCTCACACTCGACGTCACAGTGACTGCGTTCACACTCGACGTCACAGTGACTGCTCACACTTGACGTCACAGTGACTGCGCTCACACTCGACGTCACACTGACTGGACGTCACAGTGACTGCGTTCACACTCGATGTCACAATGACTGCTCACACTCGACGTCACAGTGACTGCTCACACTCGACGTCACTGACTGCGCTCACACTCGATGTCACAGTGACTGCTCACACTTGACGTCACTGACTGCACTCACACTCGACGTCACAGTGACGGCGCTCACACTCGACGTCACAGTGACTGCTCACACTTGACGTCACAGTGACTGCGCTCACACTCGACGTCACACTGACTGCGCTCACACTCGACGTCATACTGACTGCGCTCACACTCGATGTCACAGTGACAGTGCTCACACTCGACATCACAGTGACAGGTCACAGTGACTGCTCACACGCGACGTCACACTGACTGCGCTCACACTCGACATCACACTGACTGCACTCACACTCGACGTCACACTGACTGCGCTCACACTCGACGTCACACTGACTGCACTCACACTCAACGTCACTGTGACTGCGCTCACACTCGACATCACAGTGACTGCACTCACACTCGATGTCACAGTGACTGTGCTCACACTCTTCATCACTGACTGCGCTCATACTCAACATCACACTGACTGCGCTCACACTCGACGTCACACTGACTGCACTCACAATCGACTTCACACTGACTGCGCTCACACTCGACGTTACACTGACTGCGCTCTCACTCGACGTCACACTGACTGCGCTCACACTCGACGTCACACTGACTGCGCTCACACTCGACGTCACAGTCACTGCGCTCACACTCGACGTGACACTGACTGCGCTCACACTCGACGTCACACTGACTGCGCTCACACTCGACGTCACACTGACTGCGCTCACACTCAACATCACAGTGACTGCGCTCACACTCGACGTCACACTGACTGCGCTCACACTCGACATCACAGTGACTGCTCACACTCGACGTCACAGTGACTGCTCACACTCGACGTTACAGAGACTGCTCACACTCGACGTCACTGACTGCATCCACACTCGACGTCACACTGACAGTGGTCACACTCGACGTCACACAGACTGCGCTCACACTCGACGTCACAGTGACTGCGCTCACACTTGACGTCACAGTGACTGCGCTCACACTCGACGCCACAGTGACTGCTCACGCTCGATGTCACTGTGACTGCTCACACTTGACATCACACTGACTGCGCTCTTACTCGACGTCACACTAACTGCGCTCACACTCGATGTCACACTGACTGCGCTCACACTCGATGTCACACTGACTGCGCTCACACTCAACATCACAGTGACTGCGCTCACACTCGACGTCACACTGACTGCGCTCACACTCGACGTCACAATGACTGCGCTCACACTCGATGTCACAGTGACTGCGCTCACACTCGACGTCACAGTGACTGCGCTCACACTCGACGTCACATTGACTGTGCTCACAGTCGACGTCACAGTGACTGCGCTCACACTCGACGTCACAGTGACTGCGCTCACACTCGATGTCACAGTGACTGTGCTCACACTCGACGTCACAGTGACTGCTCACACTCGACGTCACAGTGACTGTGCTCACACTCGACGTCACTAACTGCGCTCACACTCAACATCACACTGACTGTGCTCACACTCGACGTCACACTGACTGCGCTCACACTCGACGTCACACTGACTGCGCTCACACTCGATGTCACAGTGACTGCGCTCACACTTTACGTCACAATGACTGCGCTCACACTTGACGCCACAGTGACTGCTGTCGCTCGACGTCACAGTGACTGCGCTCTTACTCGACGTCACACTGACTGCGCTCACACTCGACGTCACACTGACTATGCACACACTCGACGTCACAGTGACTGTGCTCACACTCGACGTCACACTGTCCGCTCACACTCGACATCACACTGACTGAGCTCACACTCAACATCACAGTGACTGCGCGAACACTCGACGTCACAGTGACTGCGCTCACACTCGACGTCACAGTGACTGCGCTCACATTGGACGTCACAGTGCCTGCGCTCACACTCGACATCACAGTTACTGTGCTCAATCGATGTCACACTGACTGCGCTCACACTCGACGTCACAGTGACAGCGCTCACACTCGACTTTCACACTGACTGCGCTCACAATCGACATCACAGTTACTGTGCTCTTACTCGATGTCACACTGACTGCACTCACAATCGACGTCACACTGACTGCGCTCAAACTCGACATCACACTGACTGCACTCACACTCGACGTCACAGTGACTGCGCTCACACTCGACATTACAGTGACTGCTCACACTCAACGTCACAGTGACTGCTCACACTCGACATCACTGACTGCGCTCACACTCGACGTCACGCTGACTGCGCTCTCACTCGACGTCACACTGACTGCGCTCACACTCGACGTCACACTGACTGCACTCACACTCGACGTCAAAGTGACTGCGCTCACACTCGAAGTCACACTGACTGCGCTCACACTCGACGTCACACTGACTGCGCTCACACTCGACGTCATACTGACTGCGCTCACACTCGATGTCACAGTGACTGTGCTCACACTCGACATCACAGTGACAGGTCACAGTGACTGCTCACACGCGACGTCACACTGACTGTGCTCACACTCGACATCACACTGACTGCACTCACACTCGACGTCACACTGACTGCGCTCACACTCGACGTCACACTGACTGCACTCACACTCAACGTCACTGTGACTGCGCTCACACTCGACATCACAGTGACTGCACTCACACTCGATGTCACAGTGACTGTGCACACACTCTTCATCACTGACTGCGCTCATACTCAACATCACACTGACTGCGCTCACACTCGACGTCACACTGACTGCACTCACAATCGACTTCACACTGACTGCGCTCACACTCGACGTTACACTGACTGCGCTCTCACTCGACGTCACACTGACTGCGCTCACACTCGACGTCACACTGACTGCGCTCACACTCGACGTCACAGTCACTGCGCTCACACTCGACGTGACACTGACTGCGCTCACACTCGACGTCACACTGACTGCGCTCACACTCGACGTCACACTGACTGCGCTCACACTCAACATCACAGTGACTGCGCTCACACTCGACGTCACACTGACTGCGCTCACACTCGACATCACAGTGACTGCTCACACTCGACGTCACAGTGACTGCTCACACTCGACGTCACTGACTGCATCCACACTCGACGTCACACTGACAGTGGTCACACTCGACGTCACACAGACTGCGCTCACACTCGACGTCACAGTGACTGCGCTCACACTTGACGTCACAGTGACTGCGCTCACACTCGACGCCACAGTGACTGCTCACGCTCGATGTCACTGTGACTGCTCACACTTGACATCACACTGACTGCGCTCTTACTCGACGTCACACTAACTGCGCTTACACTCGACGTCACACTGACTGCGCTCACACTCGATGTCACACTGACTGCGCTCACACTCAACATCACAGTGACTGCGCTCACACTCGACGTCACACTGACTGCGCTCACACTCGACGTCACAATGACTGCGCTCACACTCGATGTCACAGTGACTGCGCTCACACTCGACGTCACAGTGACTGCGCTCACACTCGACGTCACATTGACTGTGCTCACAGTCGACGTCACAGTGACTGCGCTCACACTCGACGTCACAGTGACTGCGCTCACACTCGATGTCACAGTGACTGTGCTCACACTCGACGTCACAGTGACTGCTCACACTCGACGTCACAGTGACTGTGCTCACACTCGACGTCACTAACTGCGCTCACACTCAACATCACACTGACTGTGCTCACACTCGACGTCACACTGACTGCGCTCACACTCGACGTCACACTGACTGCGCTCACACTCGATGTCACAGTGACTGCGCTCACACTTTACGTCACAATGACTGCGCTCACACTTGACGCCACAGTGACTGCTGTCGCTCGACGTCACAGTGACTGCGCTCTTACTCGACGTCACACTGACTGCGCTCACACTCGACGTCACACTGACTATGCTCACACTCGACGTCACAGTGACTGTGCTCACACTCGACGTCACACTGACCGCTCACACTCGACATCACACTGACTGAGCTCACACTCAACATCACAGTGACTGCGCGAACACTCGACGTCACAGTGACTGCGCTCACACTCGACGTCACAGTGACTGCGCTCACATTGGACGTCACAGTGCCTGCGCTCACACTCGATGTCACAGTGACGGCGCTCACACTCGACGTCACAGTGACTGCGCTCACACTCGACGTCAAAGTGACTGCGCTCACACTCGACGTCACAGTGACTGCGCTCACACTCGACGTCACAGTGACTGCGCTCACACTCGACGTCACAGTGGCTGCGCTCACACTCGATGTCACAGTGACTGCTCACACTTGACGTCACAGTGACTGTGCTCACACTCTACGTCACTGACTGTGCTCACACTCAACATCACACTGACTGTGTTCACACTCGACGTCACACTGACTGCGCTCACACTCGACGTCACAGTGACTGCTCACACTCGACATCACAGTGACTGCGCTCACACTCAACGTCACAGTGACTGCGTTCACACTCGACGTCACAGTGGCTGCGCTCACACTCGACGTCACAGAGACTGCGCTCACACTCGACGTCACATTGACTGCGCTCACACTTGACGTCACAGAGACTGCGCACACACTCGACGTCACAGTGACTGCGCTCACACTCGACGTCACAGAGACTGCACTCACACTCGACATCACAGAGACTGCGCTCACATTGGACGTCACAGTGCCTGCGCTCACACTCGATGTCACAGTGACAGCGCTCACACTCGACGTCACAGTGACTGCGCTCACATTCGACGTCACAGTGACTGCGCTCACACTCGACGTCGCAGTGCCTGCGCTCACACTCGACGTCACGGTGACTGCGCTCACACTCGATGTCACAGTGACTGTGCTCACACTCGACGTCACAGTGACTGCTCACACTTGACGTCACAGTGACTGTGCTCACACTCGACATCAGTGACTGCTCACACTTGACGTCACAGTGACTGTGCTCACACTCTATGTCATTGACTGAGCTCACACTCAACATCGCACTGACTGTGCTCACACTCGACGTCACACTGACTGCGCTCACACTCGACGTCACAGTGACTGCTCACACTTGACGTCACAGTGACTGTGCTCACACTCTATGTCACTGACTGTGCTCACTCTCAACATCGCAGTGACTGTGCTCACACTCGACGTCACACTGACTGCGCTCACACTCGACGTCACAATGACTGCTCACACTCGACATCACAGTGACTGCGCTCACACTCAACGTCACAGTGACGGTGCTCACACTCGACGTCACAGTGACTGCGCTCACACTCGATGTCACAGTGACTGCGCTCACACTCGACGTCACAGTGCCTGCGCTCACACTCGACGTCACAGTGACTGCGCTCAAACTCGACATCACAGTGACTGCGCTCACACTCGACGTCACAGTGACTGCGCTCACACTCGACGTCACAGTGACTGCGCTCACACTCGACGTCACAGAGACTGCGCTCACACTCGACGTCACAGTGACTGCTCACACTTGACGTCACAGTGACTTCGCTCACACTCTTCATCACTGACTGCGCTCATACTCAACATCACACTGACTGCGCTCACACTCGACGTCACTCTGACTGCACTCACAATCGACTTCACACTGACTGCGCTCACACTCGACGTTACACTGACTGCGCTCTCACTCGACGTCACACTGACTGCGCTCACACTCGACGTGACACTGACTGCGCTCACACTCGACGTCACACTGACTGCGCTCACACTCAACATCACAGTGACTGCGCTCACACTCGACGTCACACTGACTGCGCTCACGCTCGACATCACAGTGACTGCTCACACTCAACGTCACAGTGACTGCTCACACTCGACGTCACACTGACTGCGCTCACACTCGACGTCACACTGACTGCGCTCACACTCGATGTCACAGTGACTGCGCTCACACTTTACGTCACAATGACTGCGCTCACACTTGACGCCACAGTGACTGCTGTCGCTCGACGTCACAGTGACTGCGCTCTTACTCAACGTCACACTGACTGCGCTCACACTCGACGTCACACTGACTATGCTCACACTCGACGTCACAGTGACTGTGCTCACACTCGACGTCACACTGACCGCTCACACTCGACATCACACTGACTGAGCTCACACTCAACATCACAGTGACTGCGCGAACACTCGACGTCACAGTGACTGCGCTCACACTCGACGTCACAGTGACTGCGCTCACATTGGACGTCACAGTGCCTGCGCTCACACTCGATGTCACAGTGACGGCGCTCACACTCGACGTCACAGTGACTGCGCTCACACTCGACGTCAAAGTGACTGCGCTCACACTCGACGTCACAGTGACTGCGCTCACACTCGACGTCACAGTGACTGCGCTCACACTCGACGTCACAGTGACTGTGCTCACACTCTACGTCACTGACTGTGCTCACACTCAACATCACACTGACTGTGTTCACACTCGACGTCACACTGACTGCGCTCACACTCGACGTCACAGTGACTGCTCACACTCGACATCACAGTGACTGCGCTCACACTCAACGTCACAGTGACTGCGTTCACACTCGACGTCACAGTGGCTGCGCTCACACTCGACGTCACAGAGACTGCGCTCACACTCGACGTCACATTGACTGCGCTCACACTTGACGTCACAGAGACTGCGCACACACTCGACGTCACAGTGACTGCGCTCACACTCGACGTCACAGAGACTGCACTCACACTCGACATCACAGAGACTGCGCTCACATTGGACGTCACAGTGCCTGCGCTCACACTCGATGTCACAGTGACAGCGCTCACACTCGACGTCACAGTGACTGCGCTCACATTCGACGTCACAGTGACTGCGCTCACACTCGACGTCGCAGTGCCTGCGCTCACACTCGACGTCACGGTGACTGCGCTCACACTCGATGTCACAGTGACTGTGCTCACACTCGACGTCACAGTGACTGCTCACACTTGACGTCACAGTGACTGTGCTCACACTCGACATCAGTGACTGCTCACACTTGACGTCACAGTGACTGTGCTCACACTCTATGTCATTGACTGAGCTCACACTCAACATCGCACTGACTGTGCTCACACTCGACGTCACACTGACTGCGCTCACACTCGACGTCACAGTGACTGCTCACACTTGACGTCACAGTGACTGTGCTCACACTCTATGTCACTGACTGTGCTCACTCTCAACATCGCAGTGACTGTGCTCACACTCGACGTCACACTGACTGCGCTCACACTCGACGTCACAATGACTGCTCACACTCGACATCACAGTGACTGCGCTCACACTCAACGTCACAGTGACGGTGCTCACACTCGACGTCACAGTGACTGCGCTCACACTCGATGTCACAGTGACTGCGCTCACACTCGACGTCACAGTGCCTGCGCTCACACTCGACGTCACAGTGACTGCGCTCAAACTCGACATCACAGTGACTGCGCTCACACTCGACGTCACAGTGACTGCGCTCACACTCGACGTCACAGTGACTGCGCTCACACTCGACGTCACAGAGACTGCGCTCACACTCGACGTCACAGTGACTGCTCACACTTGACGTCACAGTGACTTCGCTCACACTCTTCATCACTGACTGCGCTCATACTCAACATCACACTGACTGCGCTCACACTCGACGTCACTCTGACTGCACTCACAATCGACTTCACACTGACTGCGCTCACACTCGACGTTACACTGACTGCGCTCTCACTCGACGTCACACTGACTGCGCTCACACTCGACGTGACACTGACTGCGCTCACACTCGACGTCACACTGACTGCGCTCACACTCAACATCACAGTGACTGCGCTCACACTCGACGTCACACTGACTGCGCTCACGCTCGACATCACAGTGACTGCTCACACTCAACGTCACAGTGACTGCTCACACTCGACGTCACTGACTGCATCCACACTCGACGTCACACTGACAGTGGTCACACTCGACGTCACACAGACTGCGCTCACACTCGACGTCACAGTGACTGCGCTCACACTCGACGCCACAGTGACTGCTCACGCTCGATGTCACTGTGACTGCTCACACTCGACATCAGACTGACTGCGCTCTTACTCGACGTCACACTAACTGCGCTCACACTCGACGTCACACTGACTGCGCTCACACTCGATGTCACACTGACTGCGCTCACACTCAACATCACAGTGACTGCGTTCACACTCGACATCACACTGACTGCGCTCACACTCGATGTCACACTGACTGCGCTCACACTCGATGTCACAGTGACTGCGCTCACACTCGACGTCACAGTGACTGCTCACACTCGACGTCACAGTGACTGTGCTCACACTCGACGTCACTGACTGCGCTCACACTCAACATCACACTGACTGTGCTCACACTCGACGTCACACTGACTGCGCTCACACTGGACGTCACACTGACTGCGCTCACACTCGACGTCACAGAGACTGCGCTCACACTTTACGTCACAATGACTGCGCTCACACTTGACGTCACAGCGACTGCTGACGCTCGACGTCACAGTGACTGCGCTCTTACTCGACGTCACACTGACTGCGCTCACACTCGGCGTCACACTGACTATGCTCACACTTGACGTCACAGTGACTGCGCTCACACTCGACGTCACACTGACCGCTCACACTCGACATCACACTGACTGAGCTCACACTCAACATCACAGTGACTGCGCTCACACTCGACGTCACAGTGACTGCGCTCACACTCGACATCACAGTGACTGTTCACACTCAGCGTCACAGTGACTGCTCACACTAGACGTCACACTGACAGCGCTCACACTCGATGTCACACTGACTGCACTCACAATCGACGTCACACTGACTGCGCTCAAACTCGACATCACACTGACTGCACTCACACTCGACGTCACAGTGACTGCGCTCACACTCGACATTACAGTGACTGCTCACACTCAACGTCACAGTGACTGCTCACACTCGACGTCACTGACTGCGCTCACACTCGATGTCACGCTGACTGCGCTCTCACTCGACGTCACACTGACTGCGCTCACACTCGACGTCACACTGACTGCGCTCACACTCGACGTCAAAGTGACTGCGCTCACACTCGAAGTCACACTGACTGCGCTCACACTCGACGTCACACTGACTGCGCTCACACTCGACGTCACACTGACTGCGCTCACACTCGATGTCACAGTGACTGTGCTCACACTCGACATCACAGTGACTGGTCACTGTGACTGCTCACACGCGACGTCACACTGACTGTGCTCACACTCGACGTCACACTGACTGCACTCACACTCGACGTCACTGTGACTGCGCTCACACTCGACATCACAGTGACTGCTCACACTCGAAGTCAGTGACTGCTCACACTCGACTTCACTGACTGCGCTCACACTCGACGTCACGCTGACTGCGCTCTCACTCGACGTCACACTGACTGCGCTCACACTTGACGTCACACTGACTGCGCTCACACTCAACGTCAAAGTGACTGCGCTCACACTCGACGTCACACTGACTGCACTCACTCTCGACATCACACTGACTGCGCTCACACTCAAAATCACAGAGACTGCGCTCACACTCGACATCACAGTGACTGCTCACACTCGACGTCACAGTTACTGTGCTCAGCCTCGACGTCACAGTGACTGCGCTCACATTCGAAGTCACACTGACTGCGCTCACGCTCGATTTCACAGTTACTGCGCTCACACTCGACGTCACACTGACTGCGCTCACACTCGACGTCACAGTGACAGCGCTCACACTCGGCACCACACTGACTGCGCTCACACTCGACGTCACAGTTACTGTGCTCACACTCGATGACACAGTGACTGCGCTCACACTCGGCGTCACTGTGTCTGTGCTCACACTCGACATCACTGACTGCGCTCACACTCGACATCACAGTGACTACGCTCACACTCGACGTCACAGTGACTGCTCACACTCGACGTCACAGTGACTGTGCTCACACTCGATGTCACTGACTGCGCTCACACTCGACGTCACGGTGACTACTCACACTCGACATCACTGACTGCGCTCACACTCGACGTCACAGTGACTGCGCTCATACTCGACTTCACAGTGACTGCTCACACTCGACGTCACAGTGACTGTGCTCACACTCGACGTCACAGTGACTTCGCTCACACTCGACATCACAGTGACTGCTCACACTCGACGTCACAGTGACTGCTCACACTCGATGTCACTGACTGCGCTCACACTCGACATCACGCTGACTGCGCTCTCACTCGACATCACACTGACTGCGCTCACACTCGACGTCACATTGACTGCGCTCACACTAGACGTCACAGTGTCTGCGCTCACACGCGACGTCACACTGACTGCGCTCACACTCAACATCACAGTGACTGCGCTCACAATCAACGTCACACTGCCTGTGCTCACACTCGACGTCACAGTGACTGTGCTCACACTTGACATCACAGTGACTGCTCACACTCGACGTCACAATGACTGCTCACACTCGACGTCACTGACTGCGCTCACACCCGATGTCAAACTGACTGCGCTCACACTCGACGTCACACTGACTGCGCTCACACTCGACGTCACACTGACTGCGCTCACAATCGACATCACAGTTACTGTGCTCTTACTCGATGTCACACTGACTGCACTCACAATCGACGTCACACTGACTGCGCTCAAACTCGACATCACACTGACTGCACTCACACTCGACGTCACAGTGACTGTGCTCACACTCGACATTACAGTGACTGCTCACACTCAACGTCACAGTGACTGCTCACACTCGACGTCACTGACTGCGCTCACACTCGACGTCACGCTGACTGCGCTCTCACTCGACGTCACTCTGACTGCGCTCACACTCGACGTCAAAGTGACTGCGCTCACACTCGAAGTCACACTGACTGCGCTCACACTCGACGTCACACTGACTGCGCTCACACTCGATGTCACAGTGACTGTGCTCACACTCGACATCACAGTGACAGGTCACAGTGACTGCTCACACGCGACGTCACACTGACTGCGCTCACACTCGACATCACACTGACTGCACTCACACTCGACGTCACACTGACTGCGCTCACACTCGACGTCACACTGACTGCACTCACACTCAACGTCACTGTGACTGCGCTCACACTCGACATCACAGTGACTGCACACACACTCGATGTCACAGTGACTGTGCTCACACTCTTCATCACTGACTGCGCTCATACTCAACATCACACTGACTGCGCTCACACTCGACGTCACACTGACTGCACTCACAATCGACTTCACACTGACTGCGCTCACACTCGACATTACACTGACTGCGCTCTCACTCGACGTCACACTGACTGCGCTCACACTCGACGTCACACTGACTGCGCTCACACTCGACGTCACAGTCACTGCGCTCACACTCGACGTGACACTGACTGCGCTCACAGTCGACATCACACTGACTGCGCTCACACTCGACGTCACACTGACTGTGCTCACACTCGACGTCACACTGACTGCGCTCACACTCGACGTCACACTGACTGCGCTCACACTCGACGTCACAGTGACTGCGCTCACACTTTACGTCACAATGACTGCGCTCACACTTGACGTCACAGTGACTGCTGACGCTCGACGTCACAGTGACTGCGCTCTTACTCGACGTCACACTGACTGCGCTCACACTCGGCGTCACACTGACTATGCTCACACTCGACGTCACAGTGACTGCGCTCACACTCGACGTCACACTGACCGCTCACACTCGACATCACACTGACTGAGCTCAAACTCAACATCACAGTGACTGCGCTCACACTCGACGTCACAGTGACTGCGCTCACACTCGACATCACAGTGACTGTTCACACTCAACGTCACAGTGACTGCTCACACTAGACGTCACACTGACAGCGCTCACACTCGATGTCACACTGACTGCACTCACAATCGACGTCACACTGACTGCGCTCAAACTCGAAATCACACTGACTGCACTCACACTCGACGTCACAGTGACTGCGCTCACACTCGACATTACAGTGACTGATCACACTCAATGTCACAGTGACTGCTCACACTCGACGTCACTGACTGCGCTCACACTCGACGTCACGCTGACTGCGCTCTCACTCGACGTCACACTGACTGCGCTCACACTCGACGTCAAAGTGACTGCGCTCACACTCGACGTCACACTGACTGCACTCACTCTCGACATCACACTGACTGCGCTCACACTCAACATCACAGAGACTGCGCTCACACTCGACATCACAGTGACTGCTCACACTCGACATCACAGTTACTGTGCTCAGCCTCGACGTCACAGTGACTGCGCTCACATTCGACGTCACACTGACTGCGCTCACGCTCGATTTCACAGTTACTGCGCTCACACTCGACGTCACACTGACTGCGCTCACACTCGACGTCACAGTGACAGCGCTCACACTCGGCACCACACTGACTGCGCTCACACTCGACGTCACAGTTACTGTGCTCACACTCGATGACACAGTGACTGCGCTCACACTCGGCGTCACTGTGTCTGTGCTCACACTCGACATCACTGACTGCGCTCACACTCGACATCACAGTGACTACGCTCACACTCGACGTCACAGTGACTGCTCACACTCGACGTCACAGTGACTGTGCTCACACTCGATGTCACTGACTGCGCTCATACTCGACGTCACGGTGACTACTCACACTCGACATCACTGACTGCGCTCACACTCGACGTCACAGTGACTGCGCTCATACTCGACTTCACAGTGACTGCTCACACTCGACGTCACAGTGACTGTGCTCACACTCGACGTCACAGTGACTTCGCTCACACTCGACATCACAGTGACTGCTCACACTCGACGTCACAGTGACTGCTCACACTCGATGTCACTGACTGCGCTCACACTCGACATCACGCTGACTGCGCTCTCACTCGACATCACACTGACTGCGCTCACACTCGACGTCACATTGACTGCGCTCACACTAGACGTCACAGTGTCTGCGCTCACACTCGACGTCACACTGACTGCGCTCACACTCAACATCACAGTGACTGCGCTCACAATCAACGTCACACTGCCTGTGCTCACACTCGACGTCACAGTGACTGTGCTCACACTTGACATCACAGTGACTGCTCACACTCGACGTCACAATGACTGCTCACACTCGACGTCACTGACTGCGCTCACAACCGATGTCAAACTGACTGCGCTCACACTCGACGTCACACTGACTACGCTCACACTCGACGTCACACTGACTGCACTCACACTCGACATCACAGTTACTGTGCTCACTCGATGTCACACTGACTGCGCTCACACTCGACGTCACAGTGACAGCGCTCACACTCGACTTTCACACTGACTGCACTCACAATCGACATCACAGTTACTGTGCTCTTACTCGATGTCACACTGACTGCACTCACAATCGACGTCACACTGACTGCGCTCAAACTCGACATCACACTGACTGCACTCACACTCGACGTCACA
This sequence comes from Somniosus microcephalus, assembly GCF_052327205.1. Taxonomy (NCBI): domain Eukaryota; kingdom Metazoa; phylum Chordata; class Chondrichthyes; order Squaliformes; family Somniosidae; genus Somniosus; species Somniosus microcephalus. Next base: position 10,907,696 of record NC_141006.1, on the reverse strand, counting down.
GTGACTGTGCTCACACTCGACATTACAGTGACTGCTCACACTCAACGTCACAGTGACTGCTCACACTCGACGTCACTGACTGCGCTCACACTCGACGTCACGCTGACTGCGCTCTCACTCGACGTCACACTGACTGCGCTCACACTCGACGTCACACTGACTGCGCTCACACTCGACGTCAAAGTGACTGCGCTCACACTCGAAGTCACACTGACTGCGCTCACACTCGACGTCACACTGACTGCGCTCACACTCGACGTCACACTGACTGCGCTCACACTCGATGTCACAGTGACTGTGCTCACACTCGACATCACAGTGACAGGTCACAGTGACTGCTCACACGCGACGTCACACTGACTGCGCTCACACTCGACATCACACTGACTGCACTCACACTCGACGTCACACTGACTGCGCTCACACTCGACGTCACACTGACTGCACTCACACTCAACGTCACTGTGACTGCGCTCACACTCGACATCACAGTGACTGCACTCACACTCGATGTCACAGTGACTGTGCTCACACTCTTCATCACTGACTGCGCTCATACTCAACATCACACTGACTGCGCTCACACTCGACGTCACACTGACTGCACTCACAATCGACTTCACACTGACTGCGCTCACACTCGACGTTACACTGACTGCGCTCTCACTCGACGTTACACTGACTGCGCTCACACTCGACGTGACACTGACTGCGCTCACACTCGACGTCACAGTCACTGCGCTCACACTCGACGTGACACTGACTGCGCTCACACTCGACGTCACACTGACTGCGCTCACACTCGACGTCACACTGACTGCGCTCACACTCAACATCACAGTGACTGCGCTCACACTCGACGTCATACTGACTGCGCTCACACTCGACATCACAGTGACTGCTCACACTCGACGTCACAGTGACTGCTCACACTCGACGTCACTGACTGCATCCACACTCGACGTCACACTGACAGTGGTCACACTCGACGTCACACAGACTGCGCTCACACTCGACGTCACAGTGACTGCGCTCACACTTGACGTCACAGTGACTGCGCTCACACTCGACGCCACAGTGACTGCTCACGCTCGATGTCACTGTGACTGCTCACACTTGACATCACACTGACTGCGCTCTTACTCGACGTCACACTAACTGCGCTCACACTCGACGTCACACTGACTGCGCTCACACTCGATGTCACACTGACTGCGCTCACACTCAACATCACAGTGACTGCGCTCACACTCGACGTCACACTGACTGCGCTCACACTCGACGTCACAATGACTGCGCTCACACTCGATGTCACAGTGACTGCGCTCACACTCGACGTCACAGTGACTGCGCTCACACTCGACGTCACATTGACTGTGCTCACAGTCGACGTCACAGTGACTGCGCTCACACTCGACGTCACAGTGACTGCGCTCACACTCGATGTCATAGTGACTGTGCTCACACTCGACGTCACAGTGACTGCTCACACTCGACGTCACAGTGACTGTGCTCACACTCGACGTCACTGACTGCGCTCACACTCAACATCACACTGACTGTGCTCACACTCGACGTCACACTGACTGCGCTCACACTCGACGTCACACTGACTGCGCTCACACTCGACGTCACAGTGACTGCGCTCACACTTTACGTCACAATGACTGCGCTCACACTTGACGTCACAGTGACTGCTGTCGCTCGACGTCACAGTGACTGCGCTCTTACTCGACGTCACACTGACTGCGCTCACACTCGACGTCACACTGACTATGCTCACACTCGACGTCACAGTGACTGTGCTCACACTCGACATCACACTGACCGCTCACACTCGACATCACACTGTCTGAGCTCACACTCAACATCACAGTGACTGCGCTCACACTCGACGTCACAGTGACTGCGCTCACACTCGACATCACAGTGACTGTTCACACTCAACGTCACAGTGACTGCTCACACTAGACGTCACATTGACAGTGCTCACACTCGATGTCACACTGACTGCACTCACAATCGACGTCACACTGACTGCGCTCAAACTCGACATCACACTGACTGCACTCACACTCGACGTCACAGTGACTGCGCTCACACTCGACATTACAGTGACTGCTCACACTCAACGTCACAGTGACTGCTCACACTCGACGTCACTGACTGCGCTCACACTCGACGTCACGCTGACTGCGCTCTCACTCGACATCACACTGACTGCGCTCACACTCGACGTCACACTGACTGCGCTCACACTCGACATCAAAGTGACTGCGCTCACACTCAAAGTCACACTGACTGCGCCCGCACTCGACGTCACACTGACTGCGCTCACACTCGACGTCACACTGACTGCGCTCACACTCGATGTCACAGTGACTGTGCTCACACTCGACATCACAGTGACTGATCACAGTGACTGCTCACACGCGACGTCACACTGACTGCGCTCACACTCGACGTCACGCTGACTGCGCTCACACTCGACGTCACACTGACTGCGCTCACACTCGACGTCACACTGACTGCACTCACACTCGACGTCACTGTGACTGCGCTCACACTCGACATCACAGTGACTGCTCACACTCGACGTCAGTGACTGCTCACACTCGACGTCACTGACTGCGCTCATACTCGACGTCACGCTGACTGCGCTCTCACTCGACGTCACACTGACTGCGCTCACACTCGACGTCACACTGACAGCGCTCACACTCGACGTCACAGTGACTGTGCTAACACTTGACGTCACAGTGACTGCCCTCACACTCGACTTCACAGTGGCTGCTCACACTCGACGTCACAGTGACTGCGCTCACACGCGACCTCACAGTGGCTGCTCACACTCGACGTCACAGTGACTGCGCTCACACTCGACGTAACAGTGTCTGCACTCACACCGACGTCACAGTGACTGTGCTCACACTCGACGTCACAGTGACTGTGCTCACACTCGACATCACAATGACTGCGCTCACACTCGACGTCACAGTGACTGCGCTCACACTCGACGTCATACTGACTGCGCTCACACTCGACGTCACACTGACTGCGTTCACACTCGACGTCACAGTGACTGCGCTCACACTCGACGTCACACTGACTGCGCTCACACTCGATGTCACAGTGACTGTGCTCACACTCGACATCACAGTGACTGATCACAGTGACTGCTCACACGCGACGTCACACTGACTGCGCTCACACTCGACGTCACGCTGACTGCGCTCACACTCGACGTCACACTGACTGCGCTCACACTCGACGTCACACTGACTGCACTCACACTCGACGTCACTGTGACTGCGCTCACACTCGACATCACAGTGACTGCTCACACTCGACGTCAGTGACTGCTCACACTCGACGTCACTGACTGCGCTCATACTCGACGTCACGCTGACTGCGCTCTCACTCGACGTCACACTGACTGCGCTCACACTCGACGTCACACTGACAGCGCTCACACTCGACGTCACAGTGACTGTGCTAACACTTGACGTCACAGTGACTGCCCTCACACTCGACTTCACAGTGGCTGCTCACACTCGACGTCACAGTGACTGCGCTCACACGCGACCTCACAGTGGCTGCTCACACTCGACGTCACAGTGACTGCGCTCACACTCGACGTAACAGTGTCTGCACTCACACCGACGTCACAGTGACTGTGCTCACACTCGACGTCACAGTGACTGTGCTCACACTCGACATCACAATGACTGCGCTCACACTCGACGTCACAGTGACTGCGCTCACACTCGACGTCATACTGACTGCGCTCACACTCGACGTCACACTGACTGCGTTCACACTCGACGTCACAGTGACTGCGCTCACACTCGACGTCACAGTGACTGCTCTCACACTCGACGTCACAGTGACTGCTCACACTCGGCGTCACAGTGACTGTGCTCAAACTCGACGTCACATCTCTGAACCTGTCACTCTCTCATTGTCATTGCCTGCCCCACTCTCAAACTCTCATTCTCAGTGTCTGTCACTCCCTCCCTCAGTCAGTCTGTCATAGAAACATAGAAGATAGGAGCAGGAGTCGGCCATTCGGCCCCTCGAGCCTGCTCCGCCATTCAATGAGATCATGGCTGATCATCCAAATTCAGTACCCTGTCCCTGCCTTCTCTCCATATACCTTGATCCCTTTAGCCTTAAGAAATATATCCAACTCCTTCTTGAAAATATTTAATGAATTGGCCTCTACTGCCTTCTGTGGTAGAGAATTCCACATGTTCACCACTCTCTGGGTGAAGAAATTCCTCCTCATCTCTATCTTAAATGGCTTACCCCTTATCCTTAGTCTGTGACCCCTGGTTCTGGACTCCCCGACCATCGGGAACATCCTTCCTGCATCTAGTCTGTCTAGTCCTGTAGAATTTTATAAGTTTCGATGAGATCCCCTCTCATTCTTCTAAACTCCAGCAAGTACAAGCCCAATCGACCCAATCTCTCCTCATACGTCATTCATGCCATCCCAGGTATCAGCCTGGTGAATCTGCGCTGCACTCCTTCCATGGCAAGAACATCCTTCCTCAGATAAGGCGACCAAAACTGCACACAATGCTCAAGATGTGGTCTCACCAAGGCCCTGTACAACTGCAGCAAGACATCCTTGTTCCTGTACTCAAACCCTCTCGCTACGAAGGCCAACATACCATTTGCCTTCATAACCGCCTGCTGCACCTGCATGCTTACTTTCAGTGACTGGTGCACAAGGACGCCCAGGTCTCGTTGCACTTCCCCTTCTCCCAATGTATTGCCATTCAGATAATAATCTGCCTTCCTGTTTTTGCCACCAAAGTGGATAACCTCGCATTTATCCACGTTATATTGCATCTGCCATGCTTCTGCCCAATCACCCAACCTGTCCAAATCATACTGGAGTTTCTCGGCATCCTCCTCACAGCACACATGCCCACCCAGCTTTGTGTCGTCTGCAAACTTGGAGATATTACATCTAGTTCCCTTATCTAGATCATTAATATATATTGTGAATAGCTGGGGTCCGAGGACCGATCCCTGCGGTACCCCACTAGTCACTGCCTGCCACTCGGAAAAAGACCCGTTTATTCCAACTCTTTGCTTTCTGTCTGCCAACCAGTTCTCTATCCAAGTCAATACCTTGCCCCCAATCCCATGTGCCTTAATTTTACATGCTAATCTCTTATGCGGGACCTTATCGAAAGCCTTTTGAAAATCCAAATACACCACATCCACTGGTTCTCCCTTATCTATTTTACCAGTTACATCCTCAAAAAATTCCAGTAGATTAGTCAAGCACGATTTACCTTTTGTAAATCCATGTTGACTTTGTCCGATCCGGTCACTTTTTTCCAAGTGCTCTGCTATTACATCCTGTCACTCTCTCATTCTCAATATCACTTTCCCTCTCATTCACAGGGACATTCACTCTCTCATTCCGAGTTGCTGTCACACTGTCATTCTCCGTCTCTGTCATACATTCATTTTCAGTGTCTGTCCCTCTCTTGTTCATAGTATCATTCACCCAGTTATTCTCAGTTTCTGTCACTATCTTTCTCAATGTCTGTCATTCTCTCATTCTCAAAATCTTTCACTCTCTCATTCTCAGTATCTGTCCAACTCTCATTCTCAGTGTTTCACTCTCTGATTCTCCAAATCAGCCAACCTCTCATTCTCTGTATCTGTCCTTCTCCCATTCTCAGTTTGTAAGTCTCTTATTCACAGTGCCTGCCACAATCACATTCTCGGTGTCTGTCGCTCTCTCGTTCTCGGTGTCTGTCACTCTCTCGTTCTCAGTGTCTGTCACTCTCTCGTTCTCGGTGTCTGTCACTCTCTTGTTCTCGGTGTCTGTCATTCTCTCGTTCTCAGTGTCTGTCACTCTCTCGTTCTCGGTGTCTGTCACTCTCTCGTTCTCAGTGTCTGTCACTCTCTCGTTCTCGGTGTCTGTCACTCTCTCGTTCTCAGTGTCTGTCACTCTCTCGTTCTCGGTGTCTGTCACTCTCTCGTTCTCGGTGTCTGTCACTCTCTCGTTCTCAGTGTCTGTCACTCTCTCGTTCTCAGTGTCTGTCACTCTCTCGTTCTCGGTGTCTGTCACTCTCTTGTTCTCGGTGTCTGTCATTCTCTCGTTCTCGGTGTCTGTCACTCTCTTGTTCTCGGTGTCTGTCACTCTCTCGTTCTTGGTGTCTAGTCACTCTCTCATTCTCGGTGTCTGCCACTCTCTCGTTCTTGGTGTCTGTCACTCTGTCATTTGTTAGCTTGTAGAGATTACTCATCTCTTTCAAATGATCAGAATCGACTGCAAACCAATATGGTGGGAATATTATACAGCAAAAGCATACGACCGTGACAAGCAGCTGGTACCGGTCCCGATCGGACAGACAGCTGGCGTGCGTGAACAGTTCTCCAGCTTACGGTCTTTCTGCCTCTCGTCTAGAACCTCCAAGAATGGGTTGAGTCCGCTCCCAGAGGAGTATTAGAGCAGCCCCGCTCTTGTATGGCTCTCCCCTCCACCGTCTGTGCTAAAGGCTTTTAGGCTCTTACTCTTATACCCTTTTTTAGGGGTGGGCCTGATGTGGACAGGACCGTTTAACCTGTAAGGGCTCTTTCTAAACCAAGGTGCCCAATGGCACGTCAAGTTCTTTGTCTCAACTTCGAGATGAAGATCCTTCTCCAGGAGGGGTCCTTCCAATCATTACACAGGCTCTATTGTTTATACTTTTTGAAGGCCTGCCAATCGGAATTTCTCTTATCTCCCTTGTCCCTATCTTCCCTAGTTTGGAGTCATCAGATGTTCGTAACTGCTTGTTATCAGTTATTTATGTTCATGTTGTTCATGCAGCTTTAGCTATGCAAAACTATTTAATTATCAGACTACTGTACCATGGAATGAATCATTAAATTCCCAAAGATATCTTCTATCTATTTATATCCATTCATGGGATGTGGGCGTTCCTGGCAAGGCCAGCATTTATTGCCCATCCCTAGTTGCCCTTGAGAAGGTGGTGGTGAGCCACCGCCTTTAACCGCTGCAGTCTGTGTGTTGAAGGTGCTCCTACAGTGCTGTTAGTGAGGGAGTCCTAGGATCTAGGACCCAGCGACGATGACGGATCGGTGATATAGTTCCAAATCAGGATGGTGTGTGACTTGGAGGGGAACTTAGACATAGTGGTGTTCCCATGCGCCTACTGCCCTTGTCCTTCTAGGTGGAAGAGTTCGCGGGTTTGGGAGGTGCTGCCAAAGAAGCCTTGGTGAGTTGCTGCAGTGCATCTTGTAGATGGTACACACTGCAGCCACGATATGCTGGTGGTGGAGGGAGTACCAATCAAGCGGGCTGCTTTGTCTTAATGGTGTCGAGCTTCTTGAGTGTTGCTGGAGCTGCACTCATCCAGGCAAGTGGGGAGTATTCCATCACATTACTGACTTGTGCCTTGTAGATGGTGGCAAGGCTTTGGGGAGTCAGGAGGTGAGACAATTGCTGCAAAATACCCAGCCTCTGACCTGCTCTTGTTGTCAAAGTATTTATGTCATAGTCATAGTCATAACGGCACAGAAGGAGGCCATTCGGCCCTTCGAGATTGTGCCCTCTCTCTGTAGAGCAATCCAGTCAGTCCCATTCCCCTGTAGTCCTGCAAGTTTATTTTCCTCAAGTGTCTACCCAGTCTCCCCTTAAAAACATTGATAATAATAATAATAATAATCAACTTTATTGTCATTGTTAGTGCACAAGTGCAGTACAACGAAATGTAGGCTTGCGGCTCCCGAGAGTGTACATTTTGATTAAGACATTTAACATTCAACATTCATTTGGCTTGTAATACATAAACATAAACATAATAAAGTGCATTGGCAGATGTGCAGGCTTTAGAGTTTATTTGTAGAGTTCAGTAGGATCACCACGTCCACGGCACCAAGTTCCAGGTCCTCACGACTCACTGCGTAAAAATTTTTTCCTCACGTCCCCCCTGTATCTCTTGCCCAAAACCTTAAATCTGTGTCCCCTAGTCCTTGTACCATCAACTAGTGGGGACAGCCTTTCCCCGTCTAGCCTACCCAAACCCATCATAATCTTGTACACCTCTATCAAATCACCCCGCAACCTCCTTTGCTTTAATGAAAACAAATCCAGCTTCTCCAACCTGTCCTTGTAGCTAAGATCCCCCATCCCCGGAACCATTCTGGTAAATCTCCTCTGCACCCTCTCAAGGGCCTTCACATCCTTCCTAAAGTGTGCTGACCAGAACTGGACGCAATACTCCAGTTGTGGCCTATCCAGTGCTTTATAAAGGTTCAGCATAACTTCACTACTTTTGTACTCAATATTCAGAAATTCAGGTCTCCACGGGTGAGTACGCACGGTGTACTCACCCGTGGGCCCGATGGAAGTGCCGGTTTCCTGCATGCACTGCGCATGCGCGGGAAACCGGCACTTCTGTTCCTCTGAATGAAGAGGTTCAGAGTTCGAACGCGTGCGCGGGGGAGGCTGCGCGTGCGCATCAAATTTGTTTTTTTTTACAGGTTTTCCCGTGAGGGTAAGCCTGCAGAATTTAGAAATATAAAAAGCAGGCGTAAGGCCCGCTTTTTACAAGGTAAGTGGTGAATTAATCAAAATTAAAACATTTTTTCCACAGGTTTATTATTTTTAAATACTTTAAAGCAAGGTAAGTTTATTTTTAGCCCCATTAGAATATTTTTTTAAAATTTTCAAAAATTTAAATTATTGTTTAAAATAGTTATTTAATGTAATTTATAGTTTATTTTAAAAATGTGATGTTTTTTTAAAATTTATTTGAAGATTTAGTGCTATTTTGGGGCTGTAGTATTTATAAGTCTTGACAGCACTTCCTGTCAGACTTATGAATGAAGCACTCCCTGCTCCGATTGACTGCCCATGGCCCACGTGATCCCAGGGGATGCATCGAACTAACTGCGCCCCTGGGATACGCAAGCACAGCGCGCCAGCAGCTGGACCAGGCCCCGGATCGGAATTCCACGGGGGCCTACAGCTCAACGGCCGGCGCGCTAGGTAAGTGCAGGTCGGGGGCTTGCACCCGCCGGAAGCCCCCAACCCGAATTTCTGGGCCAATACCTCTATTTATGAAGCCCAAGATCCCATATGCTTTGCTAACAACTCTCTCAATATGCCCTGCCACCTTCAGGGACCTATGCACATTAACTCCCAGGTCCCTCTGTCCCTGCACACTCTTTAAAACTGTGCCATTAAGTGTATATTGCCTCTCCCTGTTCCTTCTGCCAAAATGCATCACCTCACACTTCTCTGTATTAAATTCCATCTGCCACTTGTCTGCCCATTCTGCTAGCCTTTCTATGTCCTGTTGCAGTCGATTGGTATCATCACTATTTGCCACACCCCAAAGTTTGGTGTCATCGGAACATTTAGAAATTCTACTCTGTATTCCAATATCCAGGTCATTTATATAGATCAAAAAAAGCAGTGGCCCCAGCACAGACCCTTGGGGAACACCACTCTCTACCATCCTCCATACGGCTGGTCCAGTTAATTTTCTGGTCAATGGTGACCCCTAGGATATTGATGGTGGGGGATTTGGCGATGGTAATGCCGTTGAATGTCAAGGGGCGGTGGTTAGACGCTCGCTTGTTGGAGATAGTCATTGCCTGGCAGTTGTGTGGCACGAATGTTACCTGCCACTTATCAGCACAAGCCTGAATGTCATCCAGTTCTTGCTGCATGCAGGCATGGACTGCTTCATTATCTGAGGAGTTGCGAATGGCACTGAACACTGTGCAGTCATCAGCGAACATCTCCATTTCTGACCTTATGTTGGAGGGAAGGTCATTGATGAAGCAGCTGAAGATGGTTTGGGCCTAGGGCACTGCACTGAGGAACTCCTGCAGCGATGTCCTGGGGCCATGATAATTGACCTCCAACCACCACTGATGGGGCGGTAATTGGCCAAAATGGATTTGTCCTGCTTTTTGTGGACAGGACATACCTGGGCAGTTTTCCACATTGTTGGACAGATGCCAGTGTTGTAGCTGTACTGGAACAGATTGGCTAGAGGCGCGGCTAGTTCTGGAGCACAAGCCTTCAGCAAGACAGCCGGGATGTTGTCGGGGCATAAGGTCTTTTCTGTATTCAGTGCGGTCAGCCGTTTCTTGATATCACGTGGAGTGAACCGAATTGGCTGAAGACTGGCTTCTGTGATGGGGACCTCAGGAGGAGGCCAATATGGATCATCTACTCGGCTGAAGATGGTTGCAAACGCTTCAGCTTTGGCTTTTGCACTCACGTGCTGGGCTCCACCATCATTGAGGATGGGGGTATTCATGGAGCCTCCTCCTCCCTTTAGTTGTTTAATGGTCCACCACCATTGACGACTGGATGTGGCAGGACTGTAGAGCTTTGATCTGATCCGTTGATTGTGGGATCGTTTAGCCCTGTCTATAGCATGCTGCTTCTGCTTTTTAGCATGCATGTTGTCCTGTGTTGCAGCTTCCCCAGGCTGGCACCACATTTTTAGGTACACCTGGTGCTGCTCCTGGCATGCTCTTCTACAGTCCTTCTATTCTCATATACTGCTTAACTTACGCATTTTAAAACAGCTTTGTTAAGCAAAGTCAAAATCCCAACTTATCATTATAATATGGTTATTAGCAGTAATGGAAGAAATGTAGGCATTGGGCCTCGGTTGACCAAATTAAAGATACATAAAACAAGCTTCCTAGCACACAAACAGCAGACAGCTAGCCTGGAAACAAGGTCCTATGTGACCATCACAGTACAGAATCTATAACATCCACAGGGAACCAAAACAGAAGCAAATTCTAAACATCAATCCAATTATTCTAACACCAGTCTGAAGAGAATTTTTGTCTAAAGTTCTAATACAGTCATGTAAACACAGTCTTATTGCGTCAAAACTTCATTCGCATAACTCCATATATTTTGGATACACTAATTCCTAAAAATTCTCAGTCTCTCACTCTCTCATTCACAGTGTCTCTCACTCTCTCAATCTCAGTCCCTCATTCTCTCAATCTCAGTCCCTCACTCTCTCAATCTCAGTCCCTCATTCTCTCAATCTCAGTATCTCACTCTCTCATTCTTACTCTCTCATTCTCAGTCTCTCACTCTCTCATTCTCAGTCCCTCACTCTCTCAATCTCAGTCTCTCACTCTCATTCTCTCACTCTCTCAATCTCAGTCCCTCACTCTCTCAATCTCAGTCACTCATTCTCTCAATCTCAGTCCCTCACTCTGTCAATCTCAGTCCCTCACTCTCTCAATCTCAGTCCCTCACTCTCTCAATCTCAGTCACTCATTCTCTCAATCTCAGTCCCTCACTCTCTCAATCTCAGTCCCTCAATCTCAGTCTCTCAATCTCAGTCCCTCACTCTCTCATTCTCACTCTCTCAATCTCAGTCTCTCACTCTCTCATTCTCTCACTCTTTCAATCTCAGTCCCTCACTCTCTCAATCTCAGTCCCTCAATCTCAGTCCCTCACTCTCTCAATCTCAGTCCCTCAATCTCAGTCCCTCATTCTCTCACTCTCAGTCCCTCACTCTCTCAATCTCAGTCCCTCAATCTCAGTCCCTCATTCTCTCACTCTCACTCTCTCACTCTCTCAATCTCAATCCCTCAATCGCAGTCCCTCACTCTCTCAATCTCAGTCCATCATTCTCTCACTCTCAGTCCCTCACTCTCTCAATCTCAGTCCCTCATTCTCAGTCCCTCATTCTCTCATTCTCAGTCCCTCACTCTCTCAATCTCAGTCCCTCACTCTCTCAATCTCAGTCCATCATTCTCTCACTCTCAGTCCCTCACTCTCTCAATCTCAGTCCCACTCTCTCAATCTCAGTCCCTCACTCTCAATCTCAGTCCCTCACTCTCTCAATCTCAGTCTCTCACTCTCTCAATCTCAGTCCCTCACTCTCTCAATCTCAGTCCCTCACTCTCTCAATATCAGTCCCTCACTCTCTCAATCTCAGTCCATCATTCTCTCACTCTCAGTCCCTCACTCTCTCAATCTCAGTCCCTCAATCTCAGTCCCTCATTCTCTCACTCTCAGTCCCTCACTCTCTCAATCTCAGTCCCTCAATCTCAGTCCCTCATTCTCTCATTCTCAGTCCCTCACTCTCTCAATCTCAGTCTCTCATTCTCTCATTCTCAGTCCCTCACTCTCTCAATATCAGTCCCTCACTCTCTCAATCTCAGTCCATCTTTCTCTCACTCTCAGTCCCTCACTCTCTCAATCTCAGTCCCTCAATCTCAGTCCCTCATTCTCTCACTCTCAGTCCCTCACTCTCTCAATCTCAGTCCCTCAATCTCAGTCCCTCATTCTCTCATTCTCAGTCCCTCACTCTCTCAATCTCAGTCCCTCACTCTCTCAATCTCAGTCCCTCACTCTCTCAATCTGAGTCCCTCACTCTCTCAATCTGAGTCCCTCACTCTCTCACATTCTCAGTCCCTCACTCCCTCAATCTCAGTCCCTCACTCTCTCAATCTCAGTCCCTCACTCTCTCAATCTCAGTCCCTCACTCTCTCAATCTCAGACCCTCATTCTCTCATTCTCAGTCCCTCACTCTCGCAATCTCAGTCCCTCACTCTCTCAATCTCAGTCCCTCACTCTCTCAATCTCAGTCCCTCACTCTCTCAATCTCAGTCCCTCACTCTCTCAGTCTCAGTCTCTCACTCTCTCAATCTCAGTCCCTCACTCTCTCAATCTCAGTCCCTCACTCTCTCAATCTCAGTCCCTCACTCTCTCAATCTCAGTCCCTCACTCTCACATTCTCAGTCCCTCACTCCCTCAATCTCAGTCCCTCACTCTCTCAATCTCAGTCCCTCACTCTCTCAATCTCAGTCCCTCACTATCTCAATCTCAGTCCCTCACTCTCTCAATATTAGTCCCTCACTCTCTCATTCTCAGTCCCTCACTCCCTCAATCTCAGTCCCTCACTCTCTCAATCTCCTTCCCTCACTCTCTCAATCTGTCTCTCACTCTCTCAATCTCAGTCCCTCACTCTCTCAATCTCAGTCCCTCACTCTGTCAATCTCAGTCCCTCACTCTCATGTCCCTCACTCTCTCAATCTCAGTCCCTCACTCTCATGTCCCTCACTCTCTCAATCTCAGTCCCTCACTCTCTCAATCTCAGTCTCTCACTCTCTCAATCTCAGTCGCTCACTCTCTCATTCTAAGTCCCTCACTCTCTCAATCTCAGTCCCTCACTCTCTCAATCTCAGTCCCTCACTCTCTCAATCTCAGTCCCTCACGCTCATGTCCCTCACTCTCTCAATCTCAGTCCCTCACTCTCTCAATCTCAGTCCCTCACTCTCTCAATCTCAGTCCCTCACTCTCTCAATCTCAGTCCCTCACTCTCTCAATCTCAGTCCCTCACTCTCTCAATCTCAGTCCCTCACTCTCTCAATCTCAGTCCCTCACTCTCTCACTCTCAGTCCCTCACTCTCTCAATCTCAGTCCCTCACTCTCTCAATCTCAATCCCTCACTTTCACAATCTCAGTCCCTCAATCTCAGTCCCTCATTCTCTCAATCTCAGTCTCTCACTCTCTCAATCTCAGTCCCTCACTCTCTCAATCTCAGTCTCTCACTCTCTCAATCTCAGTCCCTCAGTCTCTCAATCTCAGTCCCTCACTCTCTCAATCTCAGTCCCTCACTCTCTCAATCTCTCTTAATCTCAGTCTCTCACTCTCTCATTCTCTCTCTCTCAATCTCTCACTCTCTCAATCTCAGTCTCTCACTCTCTCAATCTCAGTCCCTCAGTCTCTCAATCTCAGTCCCTCACTCTCTCAATCTCAGTCCCTCACTCTCTCAATCTCTCTTAATCTCAGTCTCTCACTCTCTCATTCTCTCACTCGCTCAATCTCAGTCTCAATCTCTCAATCTCAGTCCCTCACTCTCTCAATCTCAGTCCCTCAATCTCAATCCCTCATTCTCTCATTCTCAGTCCCTCACTCTCTCAATCTCAGTCCCTCAATCTCAGTCCCTCACTCTCTCAATCTCAGTCCCTCACTCTCTCAATCTCAGTCCCTCACTCTCTCAATCTCAGTCCCTCACTCTCTCAATCTCAGTCCCTCACTCTCTCATTCTCAGTCCCTCACTGTCTCAATCTCAGTCCCTCATTCTCTCAATCTCAGTCCCTCACACTCTCAATCTCAGCCCCTCACTCTCTCAATCTCAGTCCCTCACTCTCTCAATCTCAGTCCCTCACTCTCTCAATCTCAGTCCCTCACTTTCTCAATCTCAGTCCCTCACTCTCTCAATCTCAGTCCCTCACTCTCTCATTCTCAGTCCCCCACTCTCTCAATCTAAGTCCCTCACTCTCTCAATCTCAGTCCCTCACTCTCTCATTCTCAGTCCCTCACTTTCTCAATCTCAGTCCCTCACTCTCTCAATCTCAGTCCCTCACTCTCTCACATTCTCAGTCCCTCACTCTCTCACATTCTCAGTCCCTCACTCTCTCAATCTCAGTCCCTCACTTTCTCAATCTCAGTCCCTCACTCTCTCAATCTCAGTCCCTCACTCTCTCATTCTCAGTCCCTCACTCTCTCACATTCTCAGTCCCTCACTCTCTCAATCTCAGTCCCTCACTCTCTCAATCTCAGTCCCTCACTCTCTCAATCTGTCCCTCGCTCTCTCAATCTCAGTCCCTCACTCTCTCAATCTCAGTCCCTCACTCTCTCAATCTCAGTCCCTCACTCTCTCAATCTCAGTCCCTCATTCTCTCAATCTCAGTCCCTCACTCTCACATTCTCAGTCCCTCACTCTCTCAATCTCAGTCTCTCACTCTCTGAATCTCAGTCCCTCACTCTCTCACATTCTCAGTCCCTCACTCTCTCAACCTCAGTCCCTCACTCTCTCAATCTCAGTCCCTCACTCTCTCAATCTCAGTCCCTCACTCTCTCAATCTCAGTCCCTCACTCTCTCAATCTCAGTCCCTCACTCTCTCAATCTCAGTCTCTCACTCTCTCAATCTCAGTCCCTCACTCTCTCAATCTCAGTCCCTCACTCTCTCAATCTCAGTCCCTCACTCTCCCAATCTCAGTCACTCACTCTCGCAATCTCAGTCCCTCACTCTCTCAATCTCAGTCCCTCACTCTCTCAATCTCAGTCCCTCACTCTTTCAATCTCAGTCCCTCACTCTCTCATTCTCAGTCCCTCACTCTCTCACATTCTCAGTCCCTCACTCTCTCAATCTCAGTCCCTCACTCTCTCAATCTCAGTCCCTCACTCTCTCAATCTCAGTCCCTCACTCTCTCAATCTCAGTCCCTCACTCTCTCAATCTCAGTCCCTCATTCTCTCAATCTCAGTCCCTCACTCTCTCAATCTCAGTCCCTCACTCTCTCAATCACAGTCCCTCACTCTCTCAATCTCAGTCCCTCACTCTCTCATTCTCAGTCCCTCACTCTCTCACATTCTCAGTCCCTCACTCTCTCAATCTCAGTCCCTCACTCTCTCAATCTCAGTCCCTCACTCTCTCAATCTCAGTCCCTCACTCTCTCAATCTCAGTCCCTCACTCTCTCAATCTCAGTCCCTCACTCTCTCATTCTCAGTCCCTCACTCTCTCACATTCTCAGTCCCTCACTCTCTCAATCTCAGTCCCTCATTCTCTCAATCTCAGTCCCTCACTCTCTCAATCTCAGTCCCTCACTCTCTCAATCTCAGTCCCTCACTCTCTCATTCTCAGTCCCTCACTCTCTCACATTCTCAGTCCCTCACTCTCTCAATCTCAGTCCCTCACTCTCTCAATATCAGTCCCTCACTCTCTCAATCTCAGTCCATCATTCTCTCACTCTCAGTCCCTCACTCTCTCAATCTCAGTCCCTCAATCTCAGTCCCTCATTCTCTCATTCTCAGTCCCTCACTCTCTCAATCTCAGTCCCTCATTCTCTCATTCTCAGTCCCTCACTCTCTCAATATCAGTCCCTCACTCTCTCAATCTCAGTCCATCTTTCTCTCACTCTCAGTCCCTCACTCTCTCAATCTCAGTCCCTCATTCTCTCACTCTCAGTCCCTCACTCTCTCAATCTCAGTCCCTCAATCTCAGTCCCTCATTCTCTCATTCTCAGTCCCTCACTCTCTCAATCTCAGTCCCTCACTCTCTCAATCTCAGTCCCTCACTCTCTCAATCTGAGTCCCTCACTCTCTCAATCTGAGTCCCTCACTCTCTCACATTCTCAGTCCCTCACTCCCTCAATCTCAGTCCCTCACTCTCTCAATCTCAGTCCCTCACTCTCTCAATCTCAGTCCCTCACTCTCTCAATCTCAGACCCTCATTCTCTCATTCTCAGTCCCTCACTCTCGCAATCTCAGTCCCTCACTCTCTCAATCTCAGTCCCTCACTCTCTCAATCTCAGTCCCTCACTCTCTCAATCTCAGTCCCTCACTCTCTCAGTCTCAGTCTCTCACTCTCTCAATCTCAGTCCCTCACTCTCTCAATCTCAGTCCCTCACTCTCTCAATCTCAGTCCCTCACTCTCTCAATCTCAGTCCCTCACTCTCACATTCTCAGTCCCTCACTCCCTCAATCTCAGTCCCTCACTCTCTCAATCTCAGTCCCTCACTCTCTCAATCTCAGTCCCTCACTCTCTCAATCTCAGTCCCTCACTCTCTCAATATTAGTCCCTCACTCTCTCATTCTCAGTCCCTCACTCCCTCAATCTCAGTCCCTCACTCTCTCAATCTCCTTCCCTCACTCTCTCAATCTGTCTCTCACTCTCTCAATCTCAGTCCCTCACTCTCTCAATCTCAGTCCCTCACTCTGTCAATCTCAGTCCCTCACTCTCATGTCCCTCACTCTCTCAATCTCAGTCCCTCACTCTCTCAATCTCAGTCTCTCACTCTCTCAATCTCAGTCGCTCACTCTCTCATTCTAAGTCCCTCACTCTCTCAATCTCAGTCCCTCACTCTCTCAATCTCAGTCCCTCACTCTCTCAATCTCAGTCCCTCACGCTCATGTCCCTCACTCTCTCAATCTCAGTCCCTCACTCTCTCAATCTCAGTCCCTCACTCTCTCAATCTCAGTCCCTCACTCTCTCAATCTCAGTCCCTCACTCTCTCAATCTCAGTCCCTCACTCTCTCAATCTCAGTCCCTCACTCTCTCAATCTCAGTCCCTCACTCTCTCACTCTCAGTCCCTCACTCTCTCAATCTCAGTCCCTCACTCTCTCAATCTCAATCCCTCACTTTCACAATCTCAGTCCCTCAATCTCAGTCCCTCATTCTCTCAATCTCAGTCTCTCACTCTCTCAATCTCAGTCCCTCACTCTCTCAATCTCAGTCTCTCACTCTCTCAATCTCAGTCCCTCAGTCTCTCAATCTCAGTCCCTCACTCTCTCAATCTCAGTCCCTCACTCTCTCAATCTCTCTTAATCTCAGTCTCTCACTCTCTCATTCTCTCTCTCTCAATCTCTCACTCTCTCAATCTCAGTCTCTCACTCTCTCAATCTCAGTCCCTCAGTCTCTCAATCTCAGTCCCTCACTCTCTCATTCTCAGTCCCTCACTCTCTCAATCTCTCTTAATCTCAGTCTCTCACTCTCTCATTCTCTCACTCGCTCAATCTCAGTCTCAATCTCTCAATCTCAGTCCCTCACTCTCTCAATCTCAGTCCCTCAATCTCAGTCCCTCATTCTCTCATTCTCAGTCCCTCACTCTCTCAATCTCAGTCCCTCAATCTCAGTCCCTCACTCTCTCAATCTCAGTCCCTCACTCTCTCAATCTCAGTCCCTCACTCTCTCAATCTCAGTCCCTCACTCTCTCAATCTCAGTCCCTCACTCTCTCATTCTCAGTCCCTCACTGTCTCAATCTCAGTCCCTCACTCCCTCAATCTCAGTCCCTCACTCTCTCAATCTCAGTCCCTCACTCTCTCAATCTCAGTCCCTCACTCTCTCAATCTCAGTCCCTCACTCTCTCAATATTAGTCCCTCACTCTCTCATTCTCAGTCCCTCACTCCCTCAATCTCAGTCCCTCACTCTCTCAATCTCCTTCCCTCACTCTCTCAATCTGTCTCTCACTCTCTCAATCTCAGTCCCTCACTCTCTCAATCTCAGTCCCTCACTCTGTCAATCTCAGTCCCTCACTCTCATGTCCCTCACTCTCTCAATCTCAGTCCCTCACTCTCATGTCCCTCACTCTCTCAATCTCAGTCCCTCACTCTCTCAATCTCAGTCTCTCACTCTCTCAATCTCAGTCGCTCACTCTCTCATTCTAAGTCCCTCACTCTCTCAATCTCAGTCCCTCACTCTCTCAATCTCAGTCCCTCACTCTCTCAATCTCAGTCCCTCACGCTCATGTCCCTCACTCTCTCAATCTCAGTCCCTCACTCTCTCAATCTCAGTCCCTCACTCTCTCAATCTCAGTCCCTCACTCTCTCAATCTCAGTCCCTCACTCTCTCAATCTCAGTCCCTCACTCTCTCAATCTCAGTCCCTCACTCTCTCAATCTCAGTCCCTCACTCTCTCACTCTCAGTCCCTCACTCTCTCAATCTCAGTCCCTCACTCTCTCAATCTCAATCCCTCACTTTCACAATCTCAGTCCCTCAATCTCAGTCCCTCATTCTCTCAATCTCAGTCTCTCACTCTCTCAATCTCAGTCCCTCACTCTCTCAATCTCAGTCTCTCACTCTCTCAATCTCAGTCCCTCAGTCTCTCAATCTCAGTCCCTCACTCTCTCAATCTCAGTCTCTCACTCTCTCAATCTCTCTTAATCTCAGTCTCTCACTCTCTCATTCTCTCTCTCTCAATCTCTCACTCTCTCAATCTCAGTCTCTCACTCTCTCAATCTCAGTCCCTCAGTCTCTCAATCTCAGTCCCTCACTCTCTCAATCTCAGTCCCTCACTCTCTCAATCTCTCTTAATCTCAGTCTCTCACTCTCTCATTCTCTCACTCGCTCAATCTCAGTCTCAATCTCTCAATCTCAGTCCCTCACTCTCTCAATCTCAGTCCCTCAATCTCAGTCCCTCATTCTCTCATTCTCAGTCCCTCACTCTCTCAATCTCAGTCCCTCAATCTCAGTCCCTCACTCTCTCAATCTCAGTCCCTCACTCTCTCAATCTCAGTCCCTCACTCTCTCAATCTCAGTCCCTCACTCTCTCAATCTCAGTCCCTCACTCTCTCATTCTCAGTCCCTCACTGTCTCAATCTCAGTCCCTCATTCTCTCAATCTCAGTACCTCACACTCTCAATCTCAGCCCCTCACTCTCTCAATCTCAGTCCCTCACTCTCTCAATCTCAGTCCCTCACTCTCTCAATCTCAGTCCCTCACTTTCTCAATCTCAGTCCCTCACTCTCTCAATCTCAGTCCCTCACTCTCTCATTCTCAGTCCCCCACTCTCTCAATCTAAGTCCCTCACTCTCTCAATCTCAGTCCCTCACTCTCTCATTCTCAGTCCCTCACTTTCTCAATCTCAGTCCCTCACTCTCTCAATCTCAGTCCCTCACTCTCTCACATTCTCAGTCCCTCACTCTCTCACATTCTCAGTCCCTCACTCTCTCAATCTCAGTCCCTCACTTTCTCAATCTCAGTCCCTCACTCTCTCAATCTCAGTCCCTCACTCTCTCATTCTCAGTCCCTCACTCTCTCACATTCTCAGTCCCTCACTCTCTCAATCTCAGTCCCTCACTCTCTCAATCTCAGTCCCTCACTCTCTCAATCTGTCCCTCGCTCTCTCAATCTCAGTCCCTCACTCTCTCAATCTCAGTCCCTCACTCTCTCAATCTCAGTCCCTCACTCTCTCAATCTCAGTCCCTCATTCTCTCAATCTCAGTCCCTCACTCTCACATTCTCAGTCCCTCACTCTCTCAATCTCAGTCTCTCACTCTCTGAATCTCAGTCCCTCACTCTCTCACATTCTCAGTCCCTCACTCTCTCAACCTCAGTCCCTCACTCTCTCAATCTCAGTCCCTCACTCTCTCAATCTCAGTCCCTCACTCTCTCAATCTCAGTCCCTCACTCTCTCAATCTCAGTCCCTCACTCTCTCAATCTCAGTCTCTCACTCTCTCAATCTCAGTCCCTCACTCTCTCAATCTCAGTCCCTCACTCTCTCAATCTCAGTCCCTCACTCTCCCAATCTCAGTCACTCACTCTCGCAATCTCAGTCCCTCACTCTCTCAATCTCAGTCCCTCACTCTCTCAATCTCAGTCCCTCACTCTTTCAATCTCAGTCCCTCACTCTCTCATTCTCAGTCCCTCACTCTCTCACATTCTCAGTCCCTCACTCTCTCAATCTCAGTCCCTCACTCTCTCAATCTCAGTCCCTCACTCTCTCAATCTCAGTCCCTCACTCTCTCAATCTCAGTCCCTCACTCTCTCAATCTCAGTCCCTCATTCTCTCAATCTCAGTCCCTCACTCTCTCAATCTCAGTCCCTCACTCTCTCAATCACAGTCCCTCACTCTCTCAATCTCAGTCCCTCACTCTCTCATTCTCAGTCCCTCACTCTCTCACATTCTCAGTCCCTCACTCTCTCAATCTCAGTCCCTCACTCTCTCAATCTCAGTCCCTCACTCTCTCAATCTCAGTCCCTCACTCTCTCAATCTCAGTCCCTCACTCTCTCAATCTCAGTCCCTCACTCTCTCATTCTCAGTCCCTCACTCTCTCACATTCTCAGTCCCTCACTCTCTCAATCTCAGTCCCTCATTCTCTCAATCTCAGTCCCTCACTCTCTCAATCTCAGTCCCTCACTCTCTCAATCTCAGTCCCTCACTCTCTCATTCTCAGTCCCTCACTCTCTCACATTCTCAGTCCCTCACTCTCTCAATCTCAGTCCCTCACTCTCTCAATATCAGTCCCTCACTCTCTCAATCTCAGTCCATCATTCTCTCACTCTCAGTCCCTCACTCTCTCAATCTCAGTCCCTCAATCTCAGTCCCTCATTCTCTCACTCTCAGTCCCTCACTCTCTCAATCTCAGTCCCTCAATCTCAGTCCCTCATTCTCTCATTCTCAGTCCCTCACTCTCTCAATCTCAGTCCCTCATTCTCTCATTCTCAGTCCCTCACTCTCTCAATATCAGTCCCTCACTCTCTCAATCTCAGTCCATCTTTCTCTCACTCTCAGTCCCTCACTCTCTCAATCTCAGTCCCTCAATCTCAGTCCCTCATTCTCTCACTCTCAGTCCCTCACTCTCTCAATCTCAGTCCCTCAATCTCAGTCCCTCATTCTCTCATTCTCAGTCCCTCACTCTCTCAATCTCAGTCCCTCACTCTCTCAATCTCAGTCCCTCACTCTCTCAATCTGAGTCCCTCACTCTCTCAATCTGAGTCCCTCACTCTCTCACATTCTCAGTCCCTCACTCCCTCAATCTCAGTCCCTCACTCTCTCAATCTCAGTCCCTCACTCTCTCAATCTCAGTCCCTCACACTCTCAATCTCAGACCCTCATTCTCTCATTCTCAGTCCCTCACTCTCGCAATCTCAGTCCCTCACTCTCTCAATCTCAGTCCCTCACTCTCTCAATCTCAGTCCCTCACTCTCTCAATCTCAGTCCCTCACTCTCTCAGTCTCAGTCTCTCACTCTCTCAATCTCAGTCCCTCACTCTCTCAATCTCAGTCCCTCACTCTCTCAATCTCAGTCCCTCACTCTCTCAATCTCAGTCCCTCACTCTCACATTCTCAGTCCCTCACTCCCTCAATCTCAGTCCCTCACTCTCTCAATCTCAGTCCCTCACTCTCTCAATCTCAGTCCCTCACTCTCTCAATCTCAGTCCCTCACTCTCTCAATATTAGTCCCTCACTCTCTCATTCTCAGTCCCTCACTCCCTCAATCTCAGTCCCTCACTCTCTCAATCTCCTTCCCTCACTCTCTCAATCTGTCTCTCACTCTCTCAATCTCAGTCCCTCACTCTCTCAATCTCAGTCCCTCACTCTGTCAATCTCAGTCCCTCACTCTCATGTCCCTCACTCTCTCAATCTCAGTCCCTCACTCTCATGTCCCTCACTCTCTCAATCTCAGTCCCTCACTCTCTCAATCTCAGTCTCTCACTCTCTCAATCTCAGTCGCTCACTCTCTCATTCTAAGTCCCTCACTCTCTCAATCTCAGTCCCTCACTCTCTCAATCTCAGTCCCTCACTCTCTCAATCTCAGTCCCTCACGCTCATGTCCCTCACTCTCTCAATCTCAGTCCCTCACTCTCTCAATCTCAGTCCCTCACTCTCTCAATCTCAGTCCCTCACTCTCTCAATCTCAGTCCCTCACTCTCTCAATCTCAGTCCCTCACTCTCTCAATCTCAGTCCCTCACTCTCTCAATCTCAGTCCCTCACTCTCTCACTCTCAGTCCCTCACTCTCTCAATCTCAGTCCCTCACTCTCTCAATCTCAATCCCTCACTTTCACAATCTCAGTCCCTCAATCTCAGTCCCTCATTCTCTCAATCTCAGTCTCTCACTCTCTCAATCTCAGTCCCTCACTCTCTCAATCTCAGTCTCTCACTCTCTCAATCTCAGTCCCTCAGTCTCTCAATCTCAGTCCCTCACTCTCTCAATCTCAGTCCCTCACTCTCTCAATCTCTCTTAATCTCAGTCTCTCACTCTCTCATTCTCTCTCTCTCAATCTCTCACTCTCTCAATCTCAGTCTCTCACTCTCTCAATCTCAGTCCCTCAGTCTCTCAATCTCAGTCCCTCACTCTCTCAATCTCAGTCCCTCACTCTCTCAATCTCTCTTAATCTCAGTCTCTCACTCTCTCATTCTCTCACTCGCTCAATCTCAGTCTCAATCTCTCAATCTCAGTCCCTCACTCTCTCAATCTCAGTCCCTCAATCTCAGTCCCTCATTCTCTCATTCTCAGTCCCTCACTCTCTCAATCTCAGTCCCTCAATCTCAGTCCCTCACTCTCTCAATCTCAGTCCCTCACTCTCTCAATCTCAGTCCCTCACTCTCTCAATCTCAGTCCCTCACTCTCTCAATCTCAGTCCCTCACTCTCTCATTCTCAGTCCCTCACTGTCTCAATCTCAGTCCCTCATTCTCTCAATCTCAGTACCTCACACTCTCAATCTCAGCCCCTCACTCTCTCAATCTCAGTCCCTCACTCTCTCAATCTCAGTCCCTCACTCTCTCAATCTCAGTCCCTCACTTTCTCAATCTCAGTCCCTCACTCTCTCAATCTCAGTCCCTCACTCTCTCATTCTCAGTCCCCCACTCTCTCAATCTAAGTCCCTCACTCTCTCAATCTCAGTCCCTCACTCTCTCATTCTCAGTCCCTCACTTTCTCAATCTCAGTCCCTCACTCTCTCAATCTCAGTCCCTCACTCTCTCACATTCTCAGTCCCTCACTCTCTCACATTCTCAGTCCCTCACTCTCTCAATCTCAGTCCCTCACTTTCTCAATCTCAGTCCCTCACTCTCTCAATCTCAGTCCCTCACTCTCTCATTCTCAGTCCCTCACTCTCTCACATTCTCAGTCCCTCACTCTCTCAATCTCAGTCCCTCACTCTCTCAATCTCAGTCCCTCACTCTCTCAATCTGTCCCTCGCTCTCTCAATCTCAGTCCCTCACTCTCTCAATCTCAGTCCCTCACTCTCTCAATCTCAGTCCCTCACTCTCTCAATCTCAGTCCCTCATTCTCTCAATCTCAGTCCCTCACTCTCACATTCTCAGTCCCTCACTCTCTCAATCTCAGTCTCTCACTCTCTGAATCTCAGTCCCTCACTCTCTCACATTCTCAGTCCCTCACTCTCTCAACCTCAGTCCCTCACTCTCTCAATCTCAGTCCCTCACTCTCTCAATCTCAGTCCCTCACTCTCTCAATCTCAGTCCCTCACTCTCTCAATCTCAGTCCCTCACTCTCTCAATCTGTCTCTCACTCTCTCAATCTCAGTCCCTCACTCTCTCAATCTCAGTCCCTCACTCTCTCAATCTCAGTCCCTCACTCTCCCAATCTCAGTCACTCACTCTCGCAATCTCAGTCCCTCACTCTCTCAATCTCAGTCCCTCACTCTCTCAATCTCAGTCCCTCACTCTTTCAATCTCAGTCCCTCACTCTCTCATTCTCAGTCCCTCACTCTCTCACATTCTCAGTCCCTCACTCTCTCAATCTCAGTCCCTCACTCTCTCAATCTCAGTCCCTCACTCTCTCAATCTCAGTCCCTCACTCTCTCAATCTCAGTCCCTCACTCTTTCAATCTCAGTCCCTCACTCTCTCATTCTCAGTCCCTCACTCTCTCACATTCTCAGTCCCTCACTCTCTCAATCTCAGTCCCTCACTCTCTCAATCTCAGTCCCTCACTCTCTCAATCTCAGTCCCTCACTCTCTCAATCTCAGTCCCTCACTCTCTCAATCTCAGTCCCTCATTCTCTCAATCTCAGTCCCTCACTCTCTCAATCTCAGTCCCTCACTCTCTCAATCACAGTCCCTCACTCTCTCAATCTCAGTCCCTCACTCTCTCATTCTCAGTCCCTCACTCTCTCACATTCTCAGTCCCTCACTCTCTCAATCTCAGTCCCTCACTCTCTCAATCTCAGTCCCTCACTCTCTCAATCTCAGTCCCTCACTCTCTCAATCTCAGTCCCTCACTCTCTCAATCTCAGTCCCTCACTCTCTCATTCTCAGTCCCTCACTCTCTCACATTCTCAGTCCCTCACTCTCTCAATCTCAGTCCCTCATTCTCTCAATCTCAGTCCCTCACTCTCTCAATCTCAGTCCCTCACTCTCTCAATCTCAGTCCCTCACTCTCTCATTCTCAGTCCCTCACTCTCTCACATTCTCAGTCCCTCACTCTCTCAATCTCAGTCCCTCACTCTCTCAATATCAGTCCCTCACTCTCTCAATCTCAGTCCATCATTCTCTCACTCTCAGTCCCTCACTCTCTCAATCTCAGTCCCTCAATCTCAGTCCCTCATTCTCTCACTCTCAGTCCCTCACTCTCTCAATCTCAGTCCCTCAATCTCAGTCCCTCATTCTCTCATTCTCAGTCCCTCACTCTCTCAATCTCAGTCCCTCATTCTCTCATTCTCAGTCCCTCACTCTCTCAATATCAGTCCCTCACTCTCTCAATCTCAGTCCATCTTTCTCTCACTCTCAGTCCCTCACTCTCTCAATCTCAGTCCCTCAATCTCAGTCCCTCATTCTCTCACTCTCAGTCCCTCACTCTCTCAATCTCAGTCCCTCAATCTCAGTCCCTCATTCTCTCATTCTCAGTCCCTCACTCTCTCAATCTCAGTCCCTCACTCTCTCAATCTCAGTCCCTCACTCTCTCAATCTGAGTCCCTCACTCTCTCAATCTGAGTCCCTCACTCTCTCACATTCTCAGTCCCTCACTCCCTCAATCTCAGTCCCTCACTCTCTCAATCTCAGTCCCTCACTCTCTCAATCTCAGTCCCTCACACTCTCAATCTCAGACCCTCATTCTCTCATTCTCAGTCCCTCACTCTCGCAATCTCAGTCCCTCACTCTCTCAATCTCAGTCCCTCACTCTCTCAATCTCAGTCCCTCACTCTCTCAATCTCAGTCCCTCACTCTCTCAGTCTCAGTCTCTCACTCTCTCAATCTCAGTCCCTCACTCTCTCAATCTCAGTCCCTCACTCTCTCAATCTCAGTCCCTCACTCTCTCAATCTCAGTCCCTCACTCTCACATTCTCAGTCCCTCACTCCCTCAATCTCAGTCCCTCACTCTCTCAATCTCAGTCCCTCACTCTCTCAATCTCAGTCCCTCACTCTCTCAATCTCAGTCCCTCACTCTCTCAATATTAGTCCCTCACTCTCTCATTCTCAGTCCCTCACTCCCTCAATCTCAGTCCCTCACTCTCTCAATCTCCTTCCCTCACTCTCTCAATCTGTCTCTCACTCTCTCAATCTCAGTCCCTCACTCTCTCAATCTCAGTCCCTCACTCTGTCAATCTCAGTCCCTCACTCTCATGTCCCTCACTCTCTCAATCTCAGTCCCTCACTCTCATGTCCCTCACTCTCTCAATCTCAGTCCCTCACTCTCTCAATCTCAGTCTCTCACTCTCTCAATCTCAGTCGCTCACTCTCTCATTCTAAGTCCCTCACTCTCTCAATCTCAGTCCCTCACTCTCTCAATCTCAGTCCCTCACTCTCTCAATCTCAGTCCCTCACGCTCATGTCCCTCACTCTCTCAATCTCAGTCCCTCACTCTCTCAATCTCAGTCCCTCACTCTCTCAATCTCAGTCCCTCACTCTCTCAATCTCAGTCCCTCACTCTCTCAATCTCAGTCCCTCACTCTCTCAATCTCAGTCCCTCACTCTCTCAATCTCAGTCCCTCACTCTCTCACTCTCAGTCCCTCACTCTCTCAATCTCAGTCCCTCACTCTCTCAATCTCAATCCCTCACTTTCACAATCTCAGTCCCTCAATCTCAGTCCCTCATTCTCTCAATCTCAGTCTCTCACTCTCTCAATCTCAGTCCCTCACTCTCTCAATCTCAGTCTCTCACTCTCTCAATCTCAGTCCCTCAGTCTCTCAATCTCAGTCCCTCACTCTCTCAATCTCAGTCCCTCACTCTCTCAATCTCTCTTAATCTCAGTCTCTCACTCTCTCATTCTCTCTCTCTCAATCTCTCACTCTCTCAATCTCAGTCTCTCACTCTCTCAATCTCAGTCCCTCAGTCTCTCAATCTCAGTCCCTCACTCTCTCAATCTCAGTCCCTCACTCTCTCAATCTCTCTTAATCTCAGTCTCTCACTCTCTCATTCTCTCACTCGCTCAATCTCAGTCTCAATCTCTCAATCTCAGTCCCTCACTCTCTCAATCTCAGTCCCTCAATCTCAGTCCCTCATTCTCTCATTCTCAGTCCCTCACTCTCTCAATCTCAGTCCCTCAATCTCAGTCCCTCACTCTCTCAATCTCAGTCCCTCACTCTCTCAATCTCAGTCCCTCACTCTCTCAATCTCAGTCCCTCACTCTCTCAATCTCAGTCCCTCACTCTCTCATTCTCAGTCCCTCACTGTCTCAATCTCAGTCCCTCATTCTCTCAATCTCAGTACCTCACACTCTCAATCTCAGCCCCTCACTCTCTCAATCTCAGTCCCTCACTCTCTCAATCTCAGTCCCTCACTCTCTCAATCTCAGTCCCTCACTTTCTCAATCTCAGTCCCTCACTCTCTCAATCTCAGTCCCTCACTCTCTCATTCTCAGTCCCCCACTCTCTCAATCTAAGTCCCTCACTCTCTCAATCTCAGTCCCTCACTCTCTCATTCTCAGTCCCTCACTTTCTCAATCTCAGTCCCTCACTCTCTCAATCTCAGTCCCTCACTCTCTCACATTCTCAGTCCCTCACTCTCTCACATTCTCAGTCCCTCACTCTCTCAATCTCAGTCCCTCACTTTCTCAATCTCAGTCCCTCACTCTCTCAATCTCAGTCCCTCACTCTCTCATTCTCAGTCCCTCACTCTCTCACATTCTCAGTCCCTCACTCTCTCAATCTCAGTCCCTCACTCTCTCAATCTCAGTCCCTCACTCTCTCAATCTGTCCCTCGCTCTCTCAATCTCAGTCCCTCACTCTCTCAATCTCAGTCCCTCACTCTCTCAATCTCAGTCCCTCACTCTCTCAATCTCAGTCCCTCATTCTCTCAATCTCAGTCCCTCACTCTCACATTCTCAGTCCCTCACTCTCTCAATCTCAGTCTCTCACTCTCTGAATCTCAGTCCCTCACTCTCTCACATTCTCAGTCCCTCACTCTCTCAACCTCAGTCCCTCACTCTCTCAATCTCAGTCCCTCACTCTCTCAATCTCAGTCCCTCACTCTCTCAATCTCAGTCCCTCACTCTCTCAATCTCAGTCCCTCACTCTCTCAATCTGTCTCTCACTCTCTCAATCTCAGTCCCTCACTCTCTCAATCTCAGTCCCTCACTCTCTCAATCTCAGTCCCTCACTCTCCCAATCTCAGTCACTCACTCTCGCAATCTCAGTCCCTCACTCTCTCAATCTCAGTCCCTCACTCTCTCAATCTCAGTCCCTCACTCTTTCAATCTCAGTCCCTCACTCTCTCATTCTCAGTCCCTCACTCTCTCACATTCTCAGTCCCTCACTCTCTCAATCTCAGTCCCTCACTCTCTCAATCTCAGTCCCTCACTCTCTCAATCTCAGTCCCTCACTCTCTCAATCTCAGTCCCTCACTCTCTCAATCTCAGTCCCTCATTCTCTCAATCTCAGTCCCTCACTCTCTCAATCTCAGTCCCTCACTCTCTCAATCACAGTCCCTCACTCTCTCAATCTCAGTCCCTCACTCTCTCATTCTCAGTCCCTCACTCTCTCACATTCTCAGTCCCTCACTCTCTCAATCTCAGTCCCTCACTCTCTCAATCTCAGTCCCTCACTCTCTCAATCTCAGTCCCTCACTCTCTCAATCTCAGTCCCTCACTCTCTCAATCTCAGTCCCTCACTCTCTCATTCTCAGTCCCTCACTCTCTCACATTCTCAGTCCCTCACTCTCTCAATCTCAGTCCCTCATTCTCTCAATCTCAGTCCCTCACTCTCTCAATCTCAGTCCCTCACTCTCTCAATCTCAGTCCCTCACTCTCTCATTCTCAGTCCCTCACTCTCTCACATTCTCAGTCCCTCACTCTCTCAATCTCAGTCCCTCACTCTCTCAATATCAGTCCCTCACTCTCTCAATCTCAGTCCATCATTCTCTCACTCTCAGTCCCTCACTCTCTCAATCTCAGTCCCTCAATCTCAGTCCCTCATTCTCTCACTCTCAGTCCCTCACTCTCTCAATCTCAGTCCCTCAATCTCAGTCCCTCATTCTCTCATTCTCAGTCCCTCACTCTCTCAATCTCAGTCCCTCATTCTCTCATTCTCAGTCCCTCACTCTCTCAATATCAGTCCCTCACTCTCTCAATCTCAGTCCATCTTTCTCTCACTCTCAGTCCCTCACTCTCTCAATCTCAGTCCCTCAATCTCAGTCCCTCATTCTCTCACTCTCAGTCCCTCACTCTCTCAATCTCAGTCCCTCAATCTCAGTCCCTCATTCTCTCATTCTCAGTCCCTCACTCTCTCAATCTCAGTCCCTCACTCTCTCAATCTCAGTCCCTCACTCTCTCAATCTGAGTCCCTCACTCTCTCAATCTGAGTCCCTCACTCTCTCACATTCTCAGTCCCTCACTCCCTCAATCTCAGTCCCTCACTCTCTCAATCTCAGTCCCTCACTCTCTCAATCTCAGTCCCTCACTCTCTCAATCTCAGACCCTCATTCTCTCATTCTCAGTCCCTCACTCTCGCAATCTCAGTCCCTCACTCTCTCAATCTCAGTCCCTCACTCTCTCAATCTCAGTCCCTCACTCTCTCAATCTCAGTCCCTCACTCTCTCAGTCTCAGTCTCTCACTCTCTCAATCTCAGTCCCTCACTCTCTCAATCTCAGTCCCTCACTCTCTCAATCTCAGTCCCTCACTCTCTCAATCTCAGTCCCTCACTCTCACATTCTCAGTCCCTCACTCCCTCAATCTCAGTCCCTCACTCTCTCAATCTCAGTCCCTCACTCTCTCAATCTCAGTCCCTCACTCTCTCAATCTCAGTCCCTCACTCTCTCAATATTAGTCCCTCACTCTCTCATTCTCAGTCCCTCACTCCCTCAATCTCAGTCCCTCACTCTCTCAATCTCCTTCCCTCACTCTCTCAATCTGTCTCTCACTCTCTCAATCTCAGTCCCTCACTCTGTCAATCTCAGTCCCTCACTCTCATGTCCCTCACTCTCTCAATCTCAGTCCCTCACTCTCATGTCCCTCACTCTCTCAATCTCAGTCCCTCACTCTCTCAATCTCAGTCTCTCACTCTCTCAATCTCAGTCGCTCACTCTCTCATTCTAAGTCCCTCACTCTCTCAATCTCAGTCCCTCACTCTCTCAATCTCAGTCCCTCACTCTCTCAATCTCAGTCCCTCACGCTCATGTCCCTCACTCTCTCAATCTCAGTCCCTCACTCTCTCAATCTCAGTCCCTCACTCTCTCAATCTCAGTCCCTCACTCTCTCAATCTCAGTCCCTCACTCTCTCAATCTCAGTCCCTCACTCTCTCAATCTCAGTCCCTCACTCTCTCAATCTCAGTCCCTCACTCTCTCACTCTCAGTCCCTCACTCTCTCAATCTCAGTCCCTCACTCTCTCAATCTCAATCCCTCACTCTCTCAATCTCAGTCCCTCAATCTCAGTCCCTCACTCTCTCAATCTCAGTCCCTCACTCTCTCAATCTCAGTCCCTCACTCTCTCAATCTCAGTCCCTCACTCTCTCAATCTCAGTCCCTCACTCTCTCATTCTCAGTCCCTCACTGTCTCAATCTCAGTCCCTCATTCTCTCAATCTCAGTACCTCACACTCTCAATCTCAGCCCCTCACTCTCTCAATCTCAGTCCCTCACTCTCTCAATCTCAGTCCCTCACTCTCTCAATCTCAGTCCCTCACTTTCTCAATCTCAGTCCCTCACTCTCTCAATCTCAGTCCCTCACTCTCTCATTCTCAGTCCCCCACTCTCTCAATCTAAGTCCCTCACTCTCTCAATCTCAGTCCCTCACTCTCTCATTCTCAGTCCCTCACATTCTCAATCTCAGTCCCTCACTCTCTCAATCTCAGTCCCTCACTCTCTCACATTCTCAGTCCCTCACTCTCTCACATTCTCAGTCCCTCACTCTCTCAATCTCAGTCCCTCACTTTCTCAATCTCAGTCCCTCACTCTCTCAATCTCAGTCCCTCAATCTCTCATTCTCAGTCCCTCACTCTCTCACATTCTCAGTCCCTCACTCTCTCAATCTCAGTCCCTCACTCTCTCAATCTCAGTCCCTCACTCTCTCAATCTGTCCCTCGCTCTCTCAATCTCAGTCCCTCACTCTCTCAATCTCAGTCCCTCACTCTCTCAATCTCAGTCCCTCACTCTCTCAATCTCAGTCCCTCATTCTCTCAATCTCAGTCCCTCACTCTCACATTCTCAGTCCCTCACTCTCTCAATCTCAGTCTCTCACTCTCTGAATCTCAGTCCCTCACTCTCTCACATTCTCAGTCCCTCACTCTCTCAACCTCAGTCCCTCACTCTCTCAATCTCAGTCCCTCACTCTCTCAATCTCAGTCCCTCACTCTCTCAATCTCAGTCCCTCACTCTCTCAATCTCAGTCCCTCACTCTCTCAATCTCAGTCTCTCACTCTCTCAATCTCAGTCCCTCACTCTCTCAATCTCAGTCCCTCACTCTCTCAATCTCAGTCCCTCACTCTCCCAATCTCAGTCACTCACTCTCGCAATCTCAGTCCCTCACTCTCTCAATCTCAGTCCCTCACTCTCTCAATCTCAGTCCCTCACTCTTTCAATCTCAGTCCCTCACTCTCTCATTCTCAGTCCCTCACTCTCTCACATTCTCAGTCCCTCACTCTCTCAATCTCAGTCCCTCACTCTCTCAATCTCAGTCCCTCACTCTCTCAATCTCAGTCCCTCACTCTCTCAATCTCAGTCCCTCACTCTCTCAATCTCAGTCCCTCATTCTCTCAATCTCAGTCCCTCACTCTCTCAATCTCAGTCCCTCACTCTCTCAATCACAGTCCCTCACTCTCTCAATCTCAGTCCCTCACTCTCTCATTCTCAGTCCCTCACTCTCTCACATTCTCAGTCCCTCACTCTCTCAATCTCAGTCCCTCACTCTCTCAATCTCAGTCCCTCACTCTCTCAATCTCAGTCCCTCACTCTCTCAATCTCAGTCCCTCACTCTCTCAATCTCAGTCCCTCACTCTCTCATTCTCAGTCCCTCACTCTCTCACATTCTCAGTCCCTCACTCTCTCAATCTCAGTCCCTCATTCTCTCAATCTCAGTCCCTCACTCTCTCAATCTCAGTCCCTCACTCTCTCAATCTCAGTCCCTCACTCTCTCATTCTCAGTCCCTCACTCTCTCACATTCTCAGTCCCTCACTCTCTCAATCTCAGTCCCTCACTCTCTCAATATCAGTCCCTCACTCTCTCAATCTCAGTCCATCATTCTCTCACTCTCAGTCCCTCACTCTCTCAATCTCAGTCCCTCAATCTCAGTCCCTCATTCTCTCACTCTCAGTCCCTCACTCTCTCAATCTCAGTCCCTCAATCTCAGTCCCTCATTCTCTCATTCTCAGTCCCTCACTCTCTCAATCTCAGTCCCTCATTCTCTCATTCTCAGTCCCTCACTCTCTCAATATCAGTCCCTCACTCTCTCAATCTCAGTCCATCTTTCTCTCACTCTCAGTCCCTCACTCTCTCAATCTCAGTCCCTCAATCTCAGTCCCTCATTCTCTCACTCTCAGTCCCTCACTCTCTCAATCTCAGTCCCTCAATCTCAGTCCCTCATTCTCTCATTCTCAGTCCCTCACTCTCTCAATCTCAGTCCCTCACTCTCTCAATCTCAGTCCCTCACTCTCTCAATCTGAGTCCCTCACTCTCTCAATCTGAGTCCCTCACTCTCTCACATTCTCAGTCCCTCACTCCCTCAATCTCAGTCCCTCACTCTCTCAATCTCAGTCCCTCACTCTCTCAATCTCAGTCCCTCACTCTCTCAATCTCAGACCCTCATTCTCTCATTCTCAGTCCCTCACTCTCGCAATCTCAGTCCCTCACTCTCTCAATCTCAGTCCCTCACTCTCTCAATCTCAGTCCCTCACTCTCTCAATCTCAGTCCCTCACTCTCTCAGTCTCAGTCTCTCACTCTCTCAATCTCAGTCCCTCACTCTCTCAATCTCAGTCCCTCACTCTCTCAATCTCAGTCCCTCACTCTCTCAATCTCAGTCCCTCACTCTCACATTCTCAGTCCCTCACTCCCTCAATCTCAGTCCCTCACTCTCTCAATCTCAGTCCCTCACTCTCTCAATCTCAGTCCCTCACTCTCTCAATCTCAGTCCCTCACTCTCTCAATATTAGTCCCTCACTCTCTCATTCTCAGTCCCTCACTCCCTCAATCTCAGTCCCTCACTCTCTCAATCTCCTTCCCTCACTCTCTCAATCTGTCTCTCACTCTCTCAATCTCAGTCCCTCACTCTCTCAATCTCAGTCCCTCACTCTGTCAATCTCAGTCCCTCACTCTCATGTCCCTCACTCTCTCAATCTCAGTCCCTCACTCTCATGTCCCTCACTCTCTCAATCTCAGTCCCTCACTCTCTCAATCTCAGTCTCTCACTCTCTCAATCTCAGTCGCTCACTCTCTCATTCTAAGTCCCTCACTCTCTCAATCTCAGTCCCTCACTCTCTCAATCTCAGTCCCTCACTCTCTCAATCTCAGTCCCTCACGCTCATGTCCCTCACTCTCTCAATCTCAGTCCCTCACTCTCTCAATCTCAGTCCCTCACTCTCTCAATCTCAGTCCCTCACTCTCTCAATCTCAGTCCCTCACTCTCTCAATCTCAGTCCCTCACTCTCTCAATCTCAGTCCCTCACTCTCTCAATCTCAGTCCCTCACTCTCTCACTCTCAGTCCCTCACTCTCTCAATCTCAGTCCCTCACTCTCTCAATCTCAATCCCTCACTTTCACAATCTCAGTCCCTCAATCTCAGTCCCTCATTCTCTCAATCTCAGTCTCTCACTCTCTCAATCTCAGTCCCTCACTCTCTCAATCTCAGTCTCTCACTCTCTCAATCTCAGTCCCTCAGTCTCTCAATCTCAGTCCCTCAATCTCAGTCCCTCACTCTCTCAATCTCAGTCCCTCACTCTCTCAATCTCAGTCCCTCACTCTCTCAATCTCAGTCCCTCACTCTCTCAATCTCAGTCCCTCACTCTCTCATTCTCAGTCCCTCACTGTCTCAATCTCAGTCCCTCATTCTCTCAATCTCAGTACCTCACACTCTCAATCTCAGCCCCTCACTCTCTCAATCTCAGTCCCTCACTCTCTCAATCTCAGTCCCTCACTCTCTCAATCTCAGTCCCTCACTTTCTCAATCTCAGTCCCTCACTCTCTCAATCTCAGTCCCTCACTCTCTCATTCTCAGTCCCCCACTCTCTCAATCTAAGTCCCTCACTCTCTCAATCTCAGTCCCTCACTCTCTCATTCTCAGTCCCTCACTTTCTCAATCTCAGTCCCTCACTCTCTCAATCTCAGTCCCTCACTCTCTCACATTCTCAGTCCCTCACTCTCTCACATTCTCAGTCCCTCACTCTCTCAATCTCAGTCCCTCACTTTCTCAATCTCAGTCCCTCACTCTCTCAATCTCAGTCCCTCACTCTCTCATTCTCAGTCCCTCACTCTCTCACATTCTCAGTCCCTCACTCTCTCAATCTCAGTCCCTCACTCTCTCAATCTCAGTCCCTCACTCTCTCAATCTGTCCCTCGCTCTCTCAATCTCAGTCCCTCACTCTCTCAATCTCAGTCCCTCACTCTCTCAATCTCAGTCCCTCACTCTCTCAATCTCAGTCCCTCATTCTCTCAATCTCAGTCCCTCACTCTCACATTCTCAGTCCCTCACTCTCTCAATCTCAGTCTCTCACTCTCTGAATCTCAGTCCCTCACTCTCTCACATTCTCAGTCCCTCACTCTCTCAACCTCAGTCCCTCACTCTCTCAATCTCAGTCCCTCACTCTCTCAATCTCAGTCCCTCACTCTCTCAATCTCAGTCCCTCACTCTCTCAATCTCAGTCCCTCACTCTCTCAATCTGTCTCTCACTCTCTCAATCTCAGTCCCTCACTCTCTCAATCTCAGTCCCTCACTCTCTCAATCTCAGTCCCTCACTCTCCCAATCTCAGTCACTCACTCTCGCAATCTCAGTCCCTCACTCTCTCAATCTCAGTCCCTCACTCTCTCAATCTCAGTCCCTCACTCTTTCAATCTCAGTCCCTCACTCTCTCATTCTCAGTCCCTCACTCTCTCACATTCTCAGTCCCTCACTCTCTCAATCTCAGTCCCTCACTCTCTCAATCTCAGTCCCTCACTCTCTCAATCTCAGTCCCTCACTCTCTCAATCTCAGTCCCTCACTCTCTCAATCTCAGTCCCTCATTCTCTCAATCTCAGTCCCTCACTCTCTCAATCTCAGTCCCTCACTCTCTCAATCACAGTCCCTCACTCTCTCAATCTCAGTCCCTCACTCTCTCATTCTCAGTCCCTCACTCTCTCACATTCTCAGTCCCTCACTCTCTCAATCTCAGTCCCTCACTCTCTCAATCTCAGTCCCTCACTCTCTCAATCTCAGTCCCTCACTCTCTCAATCTCAGTCCCTCACTCTCTCAATCTCAGTCCCTCACTCTCTCATTCTCAGTCCCTCACTCTCTCACATTCTCAGTCCCTCACTCTCTCAATCTCAGTCCCTCATTCTCTCAATCTCAGTCCCTCACTCTCTCAATCTCAGTCCCTCACTCGCTCAATCTCAGTCCCTCACTCTCTCATTCTCAGTCCCTCACTCTCTCACATTCTCAGTCCCTCACTCTCTCAATCTCAGTCCCTCACTCTCTCAATATCAGTCCCTCACTCTCTCAATCTCAGTCCATCATTCTCTCACTCTCAGTCCCTCACTCTCTCAATCTCAGTCCCTCAATCTCAGTCCCTCATTCTCTCACTCTCAGTCCCTCACTCTCTCAATCTCAGTCCCTCAATCTCAGTCCCTCATTCTCTCATTCTCAGTCCCTCACTCTCTCAATCTCAGTCCCTCATTCTCTCATTCTCAGTCCCTCACTCTCTCAATATCAGTCCCTCACTCTCTCAATCTCAGTCCATCTTTCTCTCACTCTCAGTCCCTCACTCTCTCAATCTCAGTCCCTCAATCTCAGTCCCTCATTCTCTCACTCTCAGTCCCTCACTCTCTCAATCTCAGTCCCTCAATCTCAGTCCCTCATTCTCTCATTCTCAGTCCCTCACTCTCTCAATCTCAGTCCCTCACTCTCTCAATCTCAGTCCCTCACTCTCTCAATCTGAGTCCCTCACTCTCTCAATCTGAGTCCCTCACTCTCTCACATTCTCAGTCCCTCACTCCCTCAATCTCAGTCCCTCACTCTCTCAATCTCAGTCCCTCACTCTCTCAATCTCAGTCCCTCACTCTCTCAATCTCAGACCCTCATTCTCTCATTCTCAGTCCCTCACTCTCGCAATCTCAGTCCCTCACTCTCTCAATCTCAGTCCCTCACTCTCTCAATCTCAATCCCTCACTCTCTCAATCTCAGTCCCTCACTCTCTCAGTCTCAGTCTCTCACTCTCTCAATCTCAGTCCCTCACTCTCTCAATCTCAGTCCCTCACTCTCTCAATCTCAGTCCCTCACTCTCTCAATCTCAGTCCCTCACTCTCTCAATCTCAGTCCCTCACTCTCTCAATATTAGTCCCTCACTCTCTCATTCTCAGTCCCTCACTCCCTCAATCTCAGTCCCTCACTCTCTCAATCTCCTTCCCTCACTCTCTCAATCTGTCTCTCACTCTCTCAATCTCAGTCCCTCACTCTCTCAATCTCAGTCCCTCACTCTGTCAATCTCAGTCCCTCACTCTCATGTCCCTCACTCTCTCAATCTCAGTCCCTCACTCTCATGTCCCTCACTCTCTCAATCTCAGTCCCTCACTCTCTCAATCTCAGTCTCTCACTCTCTCAATCTCAGTCGCTCACTCTCTCATTCTAAGTCCCTCACTCTCTCAATCTCAGTCCCTCACTCTCTCAATCTCAGTCCCTCACTCTCTCAATCTCAGTCCCTCACGCTCATGTCCCTCACTCTCTCAATCTCAGTCCCTCACTCTCTCAATCTCAGTCCCTCACTCTCTCAATCTCAGTCCCTCACTCTCTCAATCTCAGTCCCTCACTCTCTCAATCTCAGTCCCTCACTCTCTCAATCTCAGTCCCTCACTCTCTCAATCTCAGTCCCTCACTCTCTCACTCTCAGTCCCTCACTCTCTCAATCTCAGTCCCTCACTCTCTCAATCTCAATCCCTCACTCTCTCAATCTCAGTCCCTCAATCTCAGTCCCTCACTCTCTCAATCTCAGTCCCTCACTCTCTCAATCTCAGTCCCTCACTCTCTCAATCTCAGTCCCTCACTCTCTCAATCTCAGTCCCTCACTCTCTCATTCTCAGTCCCTCACTGTCTCAATCTCAGTCCCTCATTCTCTCAATCTCAGTACCTCACACTCTCAATCTCAGCCCCTCACTCTCTCAATCTCAGTCCCTCACTCTCTCAATCTCAGTCCCTCACTCTCTCAATCTCAGTCCCTCACTTTCTCAATCTCAGTCCCTCACTCTCTCAATCTCAGTCCCTCACTCTCTCATTCTCAGTCCCCCACTCTCTCAATCTAAGTCCCTCACTCTCTCAATCTCAGTCCCTCACTCTCTCATTCTCAGTCCCTCACTTTCTCAATCTCAGTCCCTCACTCTCTCAATCTCAGTCCCTCACTCTCTCACATTCTCAGTCCCTCACTCTCTCACATTCTCAGTCCCTCACTCTCTCAATCTCAGTCCCTCACTTTCTCAATCTCAGTCCCTCACTCTCTCAATCTCAGTCCCTCAATCTCTCATTCTCAGTCCCTCACTCTCTCACATTCTCAGTCCCTCACTCTCTCAATCTCAGTCCCTCACTCTCTCAATCTCAGTCCCTCACTCTCTCAATCTGTCCCTCGCTCTCTCAATCTCAGTCCCTCACTCTCTCAATCTCAGTCCCTCACTCTCTCAATCTCAGTCCCTCACTCTCTCAATCTCAGTCCCTCATTCTCTCAATCTCAGTCCCTCACTCTCACATTCTCAGTCCCTCACTCTCTCAATCTCAGTCTCTCACTCTCTGAATCTCAGTCCCTCACTCTCTCACATTCTCAGTCCCTCACTCTCTCAACCTCAGTCCCTCACTCTCTCAATCTCAGTCCCTCACTCTCTCAATCTCAGTCCCTCACTCTCTCAATCTCAGTCCCTCACTCTCTCAATCTCAGTCCCTCACTCTCTCAATCTCAGTCTCTCACTCTCTCAATCTCAGTCCCTCACTCTCTCAATCTCAGTCCCTCACTCTCTCAATCTCAGTCCCTCACTCTCCCAATCTCAGTCACTCACTCTCGCAATCTCAGTCCCTCACTCTCTCAATCTCAGTCCCTCACTCTCTCAATCTCAGTCCCTCACTCTTTCAATCTCAGTCCCTCACTCTCTCATTCTCAGTCCCTCACTCTCTCACATTCTCAGTCCCTCACTCTCTCAATCTCAGTCCCTCACTCTCTCAATCTCAGTCCCTCACTCTCTCAATCTCAGTCCCTCACTCTCTCAATCTCAGTCCCTCACTCTCTCAATCTCAGTCCCTCATTCTCTCAATCTCAGTCCCTCACTCTCTCAATCTCAGTCCCTCACTCTCTCAATCACAGTCCCTCACTCTCTCAATCTCAGTCCCTCACTCTCTCATTCTCAGTCCCTCACTCTCTCACATTCTCAGTCCCTCACTCTCTCAATCTCAGTCCCTCACTCTCTCAATCTCAGTCCCTCACTCTCTCAATCTCAGTCCCTCACTCTCTCAATCTCAGTCCCTCACTCTCTCAATCTCAGTCCCTCACTCTCTCATTCTCAGTCCCTCACTCTCTCACATTCTCAGTCCCTCACTCTCTCAATCTCAGTCCCTCATTCTCTCAATCTCAGTCCCTCACTCTCTCAATCTCAGTCCCTCACTCTCTCAATCTCAGTCCCTCACTCTCTCATTCTCAGTCCCTCACTCTCTCACATTCTCAGTCCCTCACTCTCTCAATCTCAGTCCCTCACTCTCTCAATATCAGTCCCTCACTCTCTCAATCTCAGTCCATCATTCTCTCACTCTCAGTCCCTCACTCTCTCAATCTCAGTCCCTCAATCTCAGTCCCTCATTCTCTCACTCTCAGTCCCTCACTCTCTTAATCTCAGTCCCTCAATCTCAGTCCCTCATTCTCTCATTCTCAGTCCCTCACTCTCTCAATCTCAGTCCCTCATTCTCTCATTCTCAGTCCCTCACTCTCTCAATATCAGTCCCTCACTCTCTCAATCTCAGTCCATCTTTCTCTCACTCTCAGTCCCTCACTCTCTCAATCTCAGTCCCTCAATCTCAGTCCCTCATTCTCTCACTCTCAGTCCCTCACTCTCTCAATCTCAGTCCCTCAATCTCAGTCCCTCATTCTCTCATTCTCAGTCCCTCACTCTCTCAATCTCAGTCCCTCACTCTCTCAATCTCAGTCCCTCACTCTCTCAATCTGAGTCCCTCACTCTCTCAATCTGAGTCCCTCACTCTCTCACATTCTCAGTCCCTCACTCCCTCAATCTCAGTCCCTCACTCTCTCAATCTCAGTCCCTCACTCTCTCAATCTCAGTCCCTCACTCTCTCAATCTCAGACCCTCATTCTCTCATTCTCAGTCCCTCACTCTCGCAATCTCAGTCCCTCACTCTCTCAATCTCAGTCCCTCACTCTCTCAATCTCAGTCCCTCACTCTCTCAATCTCAGTCCCTCACTCTCTCAGTCTCAGTCTCTCACTCTCTCAATCTCAGTCCCTCACTCTCTCAATCTCAGTCCCTCACTCTCTCAATCTCAGTCCCTCACTCTCTCAATCTCAGTCCCTCACTCTCACATTCTCAGTCCCTCACTCCCTCAATCTCAGTCCCTCACTCTCTCAATCTCAGTCCCTCACTCTCTCAATCTCAGTCCCTCACTCTCTCAATCTCAGTCCCTCACTCTCTCAATATTAGTCCCTCACTCTCTCATTCTCAGTCCCTCACTCCCTCAATCTCAGTCCCTCACTCTCTCAATCTCCTTCCCTCACTCTCTCAATCTGTCTCTCACTCTCTCAATCTCAGTCCCTCACTCTCTCAATCTCAGTCCCTCACTCTGTCAATCTCAGTCCCTCACTCTCATGTCCCTCACTCTCTCAATCTCAGTCCCTCACTCTCATGTCCCTCACTCTCTCAATCTCAGTCCCTCACTCTCTCAATCTCAGTCTCTCACTCTCTCAATCTCAGTCGCTCACTCTCTCATTCTAAGTCCCTCACTCTCTCAATCTCAGTCCCTCACTCTCTCAATCTCAGTCCCTCACTCTCTCAATCTCAGTCCCTCACGCTCATGTCCCTCACTCTCTCAATCTCAGTCCCTCACTCTCTCAATCTCAGTCCCTCACTCTCTCAATCTCAGTCCCTCACTCTCTCAATCTCAGTCCCTCACTCTCTCAATCTCAGTCCCTCACTCTCTCAATCTCAGTCCCTCACTCTCTCAATCTCAGTCCCTCACTCTCTCACTCTCAGTCCCTCACTCTCTCAATCTCAGTCCCTCACTCTCTCAATCTCAATCCCTCACTTTCACAATCTCAGTCCCTCAATCTCAGTCCCTCATTCTCTCAATCTCAGTCTCTCACTCTCTCAATCTCAGTCCCTCACTCTCTCAATCTCAGTCTCTCACTCTCTCAATCTCAGTCCCTCAGTCTCTCAATCTCAGTCCCTCAATCTCAGTCCCTCACTCTCTCAATCTCAGTCCCTCACTCTCTCAATCTCAGTCCCTCACTCTCTCAATCTCAGTCCCTCACTCTCTCAATCTCAGTCCCTCACTCTCTCATTCTCAGTCCCTCACTGTCTCAATCTCAGTCCCTCATTCTCTCAATCTCAGTACCTCACACTCTCAATCTCAGCCCCTCACTCTCTCAATCTCAGTCCCTCACTCTCTCAATCTCAGTCCCTCACTCTCTCAATCTCAGTCCCTCACTTTCTCAATCTCAGTCCCTCACTCTCTCAATCTCAGTCCCTCACTCTCTCATTCTCAGTCCCCCACTCTCTCAATCTAAGTCCCTCACTCTCTCAATCTCAGTCCCTCACTCTCTCATTCTCAGTCCCTCACTTTCTCAATCTCAGTCCCTCACTCTCTCAATCTCAGTCCCTCACTCTCTCACATTCTCAGTCCCTCACTCTCTCACATTCTCAGTCCCTCACTCTCTCAATCTCAGTCCCTCACTTTCTCAATCTCAGTCCCTCACTCTCTCAATCTCAGTCCCTCACTCTCTCATTCTCAGTCCCTCACTCTCTCACATTCTCAGTCCCTCACTCTCTCAATCTCAGTCCCTCACTCTCTCAATCTCAGTCCCTCACTCTCTCAATCTGTCCCTCGCTCTCTCAATCTCAGTCCCTCACTCTCTCAATCTCAGTCCCTCACTCTCTCAATCTCAGTCCCTCACTCTCTCAATCTCAGTCCCTCATTCTCTCAATCTCAGTCCCTCACTCTCACATTCTCAGTCCCTCACTCTCTCAATCTCAGTCTCTCACTCTCTGAATCTCAGTCCCTCACTCTCTCACATTCTCAGTCCCTCACTCTCTCAACCTCAGTCCCTCACTCTCTCAATCTCAGTCCCTCACTCTCTCAATCTCAGTCCCTCACTCTCTCAATCTCAGTCCCTCACTCTCTCAATCTCAGTCCCTCACTCTCTCAATCTGTCTCTCACTCTCTCAATCTCAGTCCCTCACTCTCTCAATCTCAGTCCCTCACTCTCTCAATCTCAGTCCCTCACTCTCCCAATCTCAGTCACTCACTCTCGCAATCTCAGTCCCTCACTCTCTCAATCTCAGTCCCTCACTCTCTCAATCTCAGTCCCTCACTCTTTCAATCTCAGTCCCTCACTCTCTCATTCTCAGTCCCTCACTCTCTCACATTCTCAGTCCCTCACTCTCTCAATCTCAGTCCCTCACTCTCTCAATCTCAGTCCCTCACTCTCTCAATCTCAGTCCCTCACTCTCTCAATCTCAGTCCCTCACTCTCTCAATCTCAGTCCCTCATTCTCTCAATCTCAGTCCCTCACTCTCTCAATCTCAGTCCCTCACTCTCTCAATCACAGTCCCTCACTCTCTCAATCTCAGTCCCTCACTCTCTCATTCTCAGTCCCTCACTCTCTCACATTCTCAGTCCCTCACTCTCTCAATCTCAGTCCCTCACTCTCTCAATCTCAGTCCCTCACTCTCTCAATCTCAGTCCCTCACTCTCTCAATCTCAGTCCCTCACTCTCTCAATCTCAGTCCCTCACTCTCTCATTCTCAGTCCCTCACTCTCTCACATTCTCAGTCCCTCACTCTCTCAATCTCAGTCCCTCATTCTCTCAATCTCAGTCCCTCACTCTCTCAATCTCAGTCCCTCACTCTCTCAATCTCAGTCCCTCACTCTCTCATTCTCAGTCCCTCACTCTCTCACATTCTCAGTCCCTCACTCTCTCAATCTCAGTCCCTCACTCTCTCAATATCAGTCCCTCACTCTCTCAATCTCAGTCCATCATTCTCTCACTCTCAGTCCCTCACTCTCTCAATCTCAGTCCCTCAATCTCAGTCCCTCATTCTCTCACTCTCAGTCCCTCACTCTCTCAATCTCAGTCCCTCAATCTCAGTCCCTCATTCTCTCATTCTCAGTCCCTCACTCTCTCAATCTCAGTCCCTCATTCTCTCATTCTCAGTCCCTCACTCTCTCAATATCAGTCCCTCACTCTCTCAATCTCAGTCCATCTTTCTCTCACTCTCAGTCCCTCACTCTCTCAATCTCAGTCCCTCAATCTCAGTCCCTCATTCTCTCACTCTCAGTCCCTCACTCTCTCAATCTCAGTCCCTCAATCTCAGTCCCTCATTCTCTCATTCTCAGTCCCTCACTCTCTCAATCTCAGTCCCTCACTCTCTCAATCTCAGTCCCTCACTCTCTCAATCTGAGTCCCTCACTCTCTCAATCTGAGTCCCTCACTCTCTCACATTCTCAGTCCCTCACTCCCTCAATCTCAGTCCCTCACTCTCTCAATCTCAGTCCCTCACTCTCTCAATCTCAGTCCCTCACTCTCTCAATCTCAGACCCTCATTCTCTCATTCTCAGTCCCTCACTCTC
The DNA here is from genome assembly GCF_052327205.1 of Somniosus microcephalus. Taxonomy (NCBI): domain Eukaryota; kingdom Metazoa; phylum Chordata; class Chondrichthyes; order Squaliformes; family Somniosidae; genus Somniosus; species Somniosus microcephalus. The sequence goes on along the minus strand of NC_141006.1, from coordinate 10,865,023 downwards.
GCAATCTCAGTCCCTCACTCTCTCAATCTCAGTCCCTCACTCTCTCAATCTCAGTCCCTCACTCTCTCAATCTCAGTCCCTCACTCTCTCAGTCTCAGTCTCTCACTCTCTCAATCTCAGTCCCTCACTCTCTCAATCTCAGTCCCTCACTCTCTCAATCTCAGTCCCTCACTCTCTCAATCTCAGTCCCTCACTCTCACATTCTCAGTCCCTCACTCCCTCAATCTCAGTCCCTCACTCTCTCAATCTCAGTCCCTCACTCTCTCAATCTCAGTCCCTCACTCTCTCAATCTCAGTCCCTCACTCTCTCAATATTAGTCCCTCACTCTCTCATTCTCAGTCCCTCACTCCCTCAATCTCAGTCCCTCACTCTCTCAATCTCCTTCCCTCACTCTCTCAATCTGTCTCTCACTCTCTCAATCTCAGTCCCTCACTCTCTCAATCTCAGTCCCTCACTCTGTCAATCTCAGTCCCTCACTCTCATGTCCCTCACTCTCTCAATCTCAGTCCCTCACTCTCATGTCCCTCACTCTCTCAATCTCAGTCCCTCACTCTCTCAATCTCAGTCTCTCACTCTCTCAATCTCAGTCGCTCACTCTCTCATTCTAAGTCCCTCACTCTCTCAATCTCAGTCCCTCACTCTCTCAATCTCAGTCCCTCACTCTCTCAATCTCAGTCCCTCACGCTCATGTCCCTCACTCTCTCAATCTCAGTCCCTCACTCTCTCAATCTCAGTCCCTCACTCTCTCAATCTCAGTCCCCTCACTCTCTCAATCTCAGTCCCTCACTCTCTCAATCTCAGTCCCTCACTCTCTCAATCTCAGTCCCTCACTCTCTCAATCTCAGTCCCTCACTCTCTCACTCTCAGTCCCTCACTCTCTCAATCTCAGTCCCTCACTCTCTCAATCTCAATCCCTCACTCTCTCAATCTCAGTCCCTCAATCTCAGTCCCTCACTCTCTCAATCTCAGTCCCTCACTCTCTCAATCTCAGTCCCTCACTCTCTCAATCTCAGTCCCTCACTCTCTCAATCTCAGTCCCTCACTCTCTCATTCTCAGTCCCTCACTGTCTCAATCTCAGTCCCTCATTCTCTCAATCTCAGTACCTCACACTCTCAATCTCAGCCCCTCACTCTCTCAATCTCAGTCCCTCACTCTCTCAATCTCAGTCCCTCACTCTCTCAATCTCAGTCCCTCACTTTCTCAATCTCAGTCCCTCACTCTCTCAATCTCAGTCCCTCACTCTCTCATTCTCAGTCCCCCACTCTCTCAATCTAAGTCCCTCACTCTCTCAATCTCAGTCCCTCACTCTCTCATTCTCAGTCCCTCACTTTCTCAATCTCAGTCCCTCACTCTCTCAATCTCAGTCCCTCACTCTCTCACATTCTCAGTCCCTCACTCTCTCACATTCTCAGTCCCTCACTCTCTCAATCTCAGTCCCTCACTTCTCAATCTCAGTCCCTCACTCTCTCAATCTCAGTCCCTCAATCTCTCATTCTCAGTCCCTCACTCTCTCACATTCTCAGTCCCTCACTCTCTCAATCTCAGTCCCTCACTCTCTCAATCTCAGTCCCTCACTCTTTCAATCTGTCCCTCGCTCTCTCAATCTCAGTCCCTCACTCTCTCAATCTCAGTCCCTCACTCTCTCAATCTCAGTCCCTCACTCTCTCAATCTCAGTCCCTCATTCTCTCAATCTCAGTCCCTCACTCTCACATTCTCAGTCCCTCACTCTCTCAATCTCAGTCTCTCACTCTCTGAATCTCAGTCCCTCACTCTCTCACATTCTCAGTCCCCTCACTCTCTCAACCTCAGTCCCTCACTCTCTCAATCTCAGTCCCTCACTCTCTCAATCTCAGTCCCTCACTCTCTCAATCTCAGTCCCTCACTCTCTCAATCTCAGTCCCTCACTCTCTCAATCTCAGTCTCTCACTCTCTCAATCTCAGTCCCTCACTCTCTCAATCTCAGTCCCTCACTCTCTCAATCTCAGTCCCTCACTCTCTCAATCTCAGTCCACTCACTCTCGCAATCTCAGTCCCTCACTCTCTCAATCTCAGTCCCTCACTCTCTCAATCTCAGTCCCTCACTCTTCAATCTCAGTCCCTCACTCTCTCATTCTCAGTCCCTCACTCTCTCAATCTCAGTCCCTCACTCTCTCAATCTCAGTCCCTCACTCTCTCAATCTCAGTCCCTCACTCTCTCAATCTCAGTCCCTCACTCTCTCAATCTCAGTCCCTCACTCTCTCAATCTCAGTCCCTCATTCTCTCAATCTCAGTCCCTCACTCTCTCAATCTCAGTCCCTCACTCTCTCAATCACAGTCCCTCACTCTCTCAATCTCAGTCCCTCACTACTCTCTCATTCTCAGTCCCTCACTCTCTCACATTCTCAGTCCCTCACTCTCTCAATCTCAGTCCCTCACTCTCTCAATCTCAGTCCCTCACTCTCTCAATCTCAGTCCCTCACTCTCTCAATCTCAGTCCCTCACTCTCTCAATCTCAGTCCCTCACTCTCTCATTCTCAGTCCCTCACTCTCTCACATTCTCAGTCCCTCACTCTCTCAATCTCAGTCCCTCATTCTCTCAATCTCAGTCCCTCACTCTCTCAATCTCAGTCCCTCACTCTCTCAATCTCAGTCCCTCACTCTCTCATTCTCAGTCCCTCACTCTCTCACATTCTCAGTCCCTCACTCTCTCAATCTCAGTCCCTCACTCTCTCAATATCAGTCCCTCACTCTCTCAATCTCAGTCCATCATTCTCTCACTCTCAGTCCCTCACTCTCTCAATCTCAGTCCCTCAATCTCAGTCCCTCATTCTCTCACTCTCAGTCCCTCACTCTCTCAATCTCAGTCCCTCAATCTCAGTCCCTCATTCTCTCATTCTCAGTCCCTCACTCTCTCAATCTCAGTCCCTCATTCTCTCATTCTCAGTCCCTCACTCTCTCAATATCAGTCCCTCACTCTCTCAATCTCAGTCCATCTTTCTCTCACTCTCAGTCCCTCACTCTCTCAATCTCAGTCCCTCAATCTCAGTCCCTCATTCTCTCACTCTCAGTCCCTCACTCTCTCAATCTCAGTCCCTCAATCTCAGTCCCTCATTCTCTCATTCTCAGTCCCTCACTCTCTCAATCTCAGTCCCTCACTCTCTCAATCTCAGTCCCTCACTCTCTCAATCTCAGTCCCTCACTCTCTCAATCTGAGTCCCTCACTCTCTCACATTCTCAGTCCCTCACTCCCTCAATCTCAGTCCCTCACTCTCTCAATCTCAGTCCCTCACTCTCTCAATCTCAGTCCCTCACTCTCTCAATCTCAGACCCTCATTCTCTCATTCTCAGTCCCTCACTCTCGCAATCTCAGTCCCTCACTCTCTCAATCTCAGTCCCTCACTCTCTCAATCTCAGTCCCTCACTCTCTCAATCTCAGTCCCTCACTCTCTCAGTCTCAGTCTCTCACTCTCTCAATCTCAGTCCCTCACTCTCTCAATCTCAGTCCCTCACTCTCTCAATCTCAGTCCCTCACTCTCTCAATCTCAGTCCCTCACTCTCACATTCTCAGTCCCTCACTCCCTCAATCTCAGTCCCTCACTCTCTCAATCTCAGTCCCTCACTCTCTCAATCTCAGTCCCTCACTCTCTCAATCTCAGTCCCTCACTCTCTCAATATTAGTCCCTCACTCTCTCATTCTCAGTCCCTCACTCCCTCAATCTCAGTCCCTCACTCTCTCAATCTCCTTCCCTCACTCTCTCAATCTGTCTCTCACTCTCTCAATCTCAGTCCCTCACTCTCTCAATCTCAGTCCCTCACTCTGTCAATCTCAGTCCCTCACTCTCATGTCCCTCACTCTCTCAATCTCAGTCCCTCACTCTCATGTCCCTCACTCTCTCAATCTCAGTCCCTCACTCTCTCAATCTCAGTCTCTCACTCTCTCAATCTCAGTCGCTCACTCTCTCATTCTAAGTCCCTCACTCTCTCAATCTTAGTCCCTCACTCTCTCAATCTCAGTCCCTCACTCTCTCAATCTCAGTCCCTCACGCTCATGTCCCTCACTCTCTCAATCTCAGTCCCTCACTCTCTCAATCTCAGTCCCTCACTCTCTCAATCTCAGTCCCTCACTCTCTCAATCTCAGTCCCTCACTCTCTCAATCTCAGTCCCTCACTCTCTCAATCTCAGTCCCTCACTCTCTCAATCTCAGTCCCTCACTCTCTCACTCTCAGTCCCTCACTCTCTCAATCTCAGTCCCTCACTCTCTCAATCTCAATCCCTCACTTTCACAATCTCAGTCCCTCAATCTCAGTCCCTCATTCTCTCAATCTCAGTCTCTCACTCTCTCAATCTCAGTCCCTCACTCTCTCAATCTCAGTCTCTCACTCTCTCAATCTCAGTCCCTCAGTCTCTCAATCTCAGTCCCTCACTCTCTCAATCTCAGTCCCTCACTCTCTCAATCTCTCTTAATCTCAGTCTCTCACTCTCTCATTCTCTCTCTCTCAATCTCTCACTCTCTCAATCTCAGTCTCTCACTCTCTCAATCTCAGTCCCTCAGTCTCTCAATCTCAGTCCCTCACTCTCTCAATCTCAGTCCCTCACTCTCTCAATCTCTCTTAATCTCAGTCTCTCACTCTCTCATTCTCTCACTCGCTCAATCTCAGTCTCAATCTCTCAATCTCAGTCCCTCACTCTCTCAATCTCAGTCCCTCAATCTCAGTCCCTCATTCTCTTTCTCAGTCCCTCACTCTCTCAATCTCAGTCCCTCAATCTCAGTCCCTCACTCTCTCAATCTCAGTCCCTCACTCTCTCAATCTCAGTCCCTCACTCTCTCAATCTCAGTCCCTCACTCTCTCAATCTCAGTCCCTCACTCTCTCATTCTCAGTCCCTCACTGTCTCAATCTCAGTCCCTCATTCTCTCAATCTCAGTCCCTCACACTCTCAATCTCAGCCCCTCACTCTCTCAATCTCAGTCCCTCACTCTCTCAATCTCAGTCCCTCACTCTCTCAATCTCAGTCCCTCACTTTCTCAATCTCAGTCCCTCACTCTCTCAATCTCAGTCCCTCACTCTCTCATTCTCAGTCCCCCACTCTCTCAATCTAAGTCCCTCACTCTCTCAATCTCAGTCCCTCACTCTCTCATTCTCAGTCCCTCACTTTCTCAATCTCAGTCCCTCACTCTCTCAATCTCAGTCCCTCACTCTCTCACATTCTCAGTCCCTCACTCTCTCACATTCTCAGTCCCTCACTCTCTCAATCTCAGTCCCTCACTTTCTCAATCTCAGTCCCTCACTCTCTCAATCTCAGTCCCTCACTCTCTCATTCTCAGTCCCTCACTCTCTCACATTCTCAGTCCCTCACTCTCTCAATCTCAGTCCCTCACTCTCTCAATCTCAGTCCCTCACTCTCTCAATCTGTCCCTCGCTCTCTCAATCTCAGTCCCTCACTCTCTCAATCTCAGTCCCTCACTCTCTCAATCTCAGTCCCTCACTCTCTCAATCTCAGTCCCTCATTCTCTCAATCTCAGTCCCTCACTCTCACATTCTCAGTCCCTCACTCTCTCAATCTCAGTCTCTCACTCTCTGAATCTCAGTCCCTCACTCTCTCACATTCTCAGTCCCTCACTCTCTCAACCTCAGTCCCTCACTCTCTCAATCTCAGTCCCTCACTCTCTCAATCTCAGTCCCTCACTCTCTCAATCTCAGTCCCTCACTCTCTCAATCTCAGTCCCTCACTCTCTCAATCTCAGTCTCTCACTCTCTCAATCTCAGTCCCTCACTCTCTCAATCTCAGTCCCTCACTCTCTCAATCTCAGTCCCTCACTCTCCCAATCTCAGTCACTCACTCTCGCAATCTCAGTCCCTCACTCTCTCAATCTCAGTCCCTCACTCTCTCAATCTCAGTCCCTCACTCTTTCAATCTCAGTCCCTCACTCTCTCATTCTCAGTCCCTCACTCTCTCACATTCTCAGTCCCTCACTCTCTCAATCTCAGTCCCTCACTCTCTCAATCTCAGTCCCTCACTCTCTCAATCTCAGTCCCTCACTCTCTCAATCTCAGTCCCTCACTCTCTCAATCTCAGTCCCTCATTCTCTCAATCTCAGTCCCTCACTCTCTCAATCTCAGTCCCTCACTCTCTCAATCACAGTCCCTCACTCTCTCAATCTCAGTCCCTCACTCTCTCATTCTCAGTCCCTCACTCTCTCACATTCTCAGTCCCTCACTCTCTCAATCTCAGTCCCTCACTCTCTCAATCTCAGTCCCTCACTCTCTCAATCTCAGTCCCTCACTCTCTCAATCTCAGTCCCTCACTCTCTCAATCTCAGTCCCTCACTCTCTCATTCTCAGTCCCTCACTCTCTCACATTCTCAGTCCCTCACTCTCTCAATCTCAGTCCCTCATTCTCTCAATCTCAGTCCCTCACTCTCTCAATCTCAGTCCCTCACTCTCTCATTCTCAGTCCCTCACTCTCTCACATTCTCAGTCCCTCACTCTCTCAATCTCAGTCCCTCATTCTCTCAATCTCAGTCCCTCACTCTCTCAATCTCAGTCCCTCACTCTCTCAATCTCAGTCCCTCATTCTCTCAATCTCAGTCCCTCACTCTCACATTCTGTCCCTCACTCTCTCAATCTCAGTCTCTCACTCTCTGAATCTCAGTCCCTCACTCTCTCAATCTCAGTCCCTCACTCTCTCAATCTCAGTCCCTCAATCTCAGTCCCTCATTCTCTCATTCTCAGTCCCTCACTCTCTCAATCTCAGTCCCTCAATCTCAGTCCCTCATTCTCTCATTCTCAGTCCCTCACTCTCTCAATCTCAGTCCCTCACTCTCAGTCCCTCGCTCTCTCAATCTCAGTCTCTCACTCTCTGAATCTCAGTCCCTCACTCTCTCAATCTCAGTCCCTCACTCTCTCAATCTCAGTCCCTCATTCTCTCAATCTCAGTCCCTCTCTCATGTCCCTCACTCTCTCAATCTCAGTCCCTCACTCTCATGTCCCTCACTCTCTCAATCTCAGTCCCTCACTCTCTCAATATCAGTCCCTGACTCTCTCATTCTCAGTCCCTCACTCTCTCAATCTCAGTCCCTCACTCTCTCATTCTCAGTCCCTCACTCTCTCAATCTCAGTCCCTCACTCTCTCAATCTCAGTCCCTCACTCTCTCAATCTCAGTCCCTCACTCTCTCAATCTCAGTCCCTCACTCTCTCAATCTCAGTCATTCACTCTCACATTCTCAGTCCCTCATTCTCTCAATCTCAGTCCCTCACTCTCCCATTCTCAGTCCCTCACTCTCTCAATCTCAGTCCCTCACTCTCTCAATCTCAGTCCCTCACTCTCACATTCTCAGTCCCTCACTCTCTCATTCTCAGTCCCTCACTCTCTCACATTCTCAGTCCCTCACTCTCTCATTCTCAGTCCCTCACTCTCTCAATCTCAGTCCCTCACTCTCTCATTCTCAGTCCCTCACTCTCTCACATTCTCAGTCCCTCACTCTCTCAATCTCAGTCCCTCACTCTCTCAATCTCAGTCCCTCACTCTCTCAATCTGTCCCTCACTCTCTCAATCTCAGTCCCTCACTCTCTCAATCTCAGTCCCTCACTCTCTCATTCTCAGTCCCTCACTCTCTCACATTCTCAGTCCCTCATTCTCTCAATCTCAGTCCCTCACTCTCTCAATCTCAGTCCCTCACTCTCTCAATCTCAGTCCCTCACTCTCTCAATCTCAGTCCCTCACTCTCTCAATCTCAGTCCCTCACTCTCTCAATCTCAGTCATTCACTCTCACATTCTCAGTCCCTCATTCTCTCAATCTCAGTCCCTCACTCTCCCATTCTCAGTCCCTCACTCTCTCAATCTCAGTCCCTCACTCTCTCAATCTCAGTCCCTCACTCTCACATTCTCAGTCCCTCACTCTCTCATTCTCAGTCCCTCACTCTCTCACATTCTCAGTCCCTCACTCTCTCATTCTCAGTCCCTCACTCTCTCAATCTCAGTCCCTCACTCTCTCATTCTCAGTCCCTCACTCTCTCACATTCTCAGTCCCTCACTCTCTCAATCTCAGTCCCTCACTCTCTCAATCTCAGTCCCTCACTCTCTCAATCTGTCCCTCACTCTCTCAATCTCAGTCCCTCACTCTCTCAATCTCAGTCCCTCACTCTCTCATTCTCAGTCCCTCACTCTCTCACATTCTCAGTCCCTCATTCTCTCAATCTCAGTCCCTCACTCTCTCAATCTCAGTCCCTCACTCTCTCATTCTCAGTCCCTCACTCTCTCACATTCTCAGTCCCTCACTCTCTCAATCTCAGTCCCTCACTCTCTCAATCTCAGTCCCTCACTCTCTCAATCTCAGTCCCTCACTCTCTCAATCTCAGTCCCTCAATCTCAGTCCCTCATTCTCTCATTCTCAGTCCCTCACTCTCTCAATCTCAGTCCCTCAATCTCAGTCCCTCATTCTCTCATTCTCAGTCCCTCACTCTCTCAATCTCAGTCCCTCACTCTCAGTCCCTCACTCTCTCAATCTCAGTCTCTCACTCTCTGAATCTCAGTCCCTCACTCTCTCAATCTCAGTCCCTCACTCTCTCAATCTCAGTCCCTCATTCTCTCAATCTCAGTCCCTCACTCTCATGTCCCTCACTCTCTCAATCTCAGTCCCTCACTCTCATGTCCCTCACTCTCTCAATCTCAGTCCCTCACTCTCTCAATATCAGTCCCTGACTCTCTCATTCCCAGTCCCTCACTCTCTCAATCTCAGTCCCTCACTCTCTCATTCTCAGTCCCTCACTCTCTCAATCTCAGTCCCTCACTCTCTCAATCTCAGTCCCTCACTCTCTCAATCTCAGTCCCTCACTCTCTCAATCTCAGTCCCTCACTCTCTCAATCTCAGTCATTCACTCTCACATTCTCAGTCCCTCATTCTCTCAATCTCAGTCCCTCACTCTCCCATTCTCAGTCCCTCACTCTCTCAATCTCAGTCCCTCACTCTCTCAATCTCAGTCCCTCACTCTCACATTCTCAGTCCCTCACTCTCTCATTCTCAGTCCCTCACTCTCTCACATTCTCAGTCCCTCACTCTCTCAATCTCAGTCCCTCACTCTCTCAATCTCAGTCCCTCACTCTCTCAATCTCAGTCCCTCACTCTCTCAATCTCAGTCCCTCACTCTCTCAATCTCAGTCCCTCATTCTCTCAATCTCAGTCCCTCACTCTCTCAATCTCAGTCCCTCACTCTCTCAATCACAGTCCCTCACTCTCTCAATCTCAGTCCCTCACTCTCTCATTCTCAGTCCCTCACTCTCTCACATTCTCAGTCCCTCACTCTCTCAATCTCAGTCCCTCACTCTCTCAATCTCAGTCCCTCACTCTCTCAATCTCAGTCCCTCACTCTCTCAATCTCAGTCCCTCACTCTCTCATTCTCAGTCCCTCACTCTCTCACATTCTCAGTCCCTCACTCTCTCAATCTCAGTCCCTCATTCTCTCAATCTCAGTCCCTCACTCTCTCAATCTCAGTCCCTCACTCTCTCATTCTCAGTCCCTCACTCTCTCACATTCTCAGTCCCTCACTCTCTCAATCTCAGTCCCTCATTCTCTCAATCTCAGTCCCTCATTCTCTCAATCTCAGTCCCTCACTCTCACATTCTCAGTCCCTCACTCTCTCAATCTCAGTCTCTCACTCTCTGAATCTCAGTCCCTCACTCTCTCAATCTCAGTCCCTCACTCTCTCATTCTCAGTCCCTCACTCTCTCACATTCTCAGTCCCTCACTCTCTCAATCTCAGTCCCTCATTCTCTCAATCTCAGTCCCTCACTCTCTCAATCTCAGTCCCTCACTCTCTCATTCTCAGTCCCTCACTCTCTCACATTCTCAGTCCCTCACTCTCTCAATCTCAGTCCCTCATTCTCTCAATCTCAGTCCCTCACTCTGTCAATCTCAGTCCCTCACTCTCTCAATCTCAGTCCCTCATTCTCTCAATCTCAGTCCCTCACTCTCACATTCTGTCCCTCACTCTCTCAATCTCAGTCTCTCACTCTCTGAATCTCAGTCCCTCACTCTCTCAATCTCAGTCCCTCACTCTCTCAATCTCAGTCCCTCAATCTCAGTCCCTCATTCTCTCATTCTCAGTCCCTCACTCTCTCAATCTCAGTCCCTCAATCTCAGTCCCTCATTCTCTCATTCTCAGTCCCTCACTCTCTCAATCTCAGTCCCTCACTCTCAGTCCCTCGCTCTCTCAATCTCAGTCTCTCACTCTCTGAATCTCAGTCCCTCACTCTCTCAATCTCAGTCCCTCACTCTCTCAATCTCAGTCCCTCATTCTCTCAATCTCAGTCCCTCTCTCATGTCCCTCACTCTCTCAATCTCAGTCCCTCACTCTCATGTCCCTCACTCTCTCAATCTCAGTCCCTCACTCTCTCAATATCAGTCCCTGACTCTCTCATTCTCAGTCCCTCACTCTCTCAATCTCAGTCCCTCACTCTCTCATTCTCAGTCCCTCACTCTCTCAATCTCAGTCCCTCACTCTCTCAATCTCAGTCCCTCACTCTCTCAATCTCAGTCCCTCACTCTCTCAATCTCAGTCCCTCACTCTCTCAATCTCAGTCATTCACTCTCACATTCTCAGTCCCTCATTCTCTCAATCTCAGTCCCTCACTCTCCCATTCTCAGTCCCTCACTCTCTCAATCTCAGTCCCTCACTCTCTCAATCTCAGTCCCTCACTCTCACATTCTCAGTCCCTCACTCTCTCATTCTCAGTCCCTCACTCTCTCACATTCTCAGTCCCTCACTCTCTCATTCTCAGTCCCTCACTCTCTCAATCTCAGTCCCTCACTCTCTCATTCTCAGTCCCTCACTCTCTCACATTCTCAGTCCCTCACTCTCTCAATCTCAGTCCCTCACTCTCTCAATCTCAGTCCCTCACTCTCTCAATCTGTCCCTCACTCTCTCAATCTCAGTCCCTCACTCTCTCAATCTCAGTCCCTCACTCTCTCATTCTCAGTCCCTCACTCTCTCACATTCTCAGTCCCTCATTCTCTCAATCTCAGTCCCTCACTCTCTCAATCTCAGTCCCTCACTCTCTCATTCTCAGTCCCTCACTCTCTCACATTCTCAGTCCCTCACTCTCTCAATCTCAGTCCCTCACTCTCTCAATCTCAGTCCCTCACTCTCTCAATCTCAGTCCCTCACTCTCTCAATCTCAGTCCCTCAATCTCAGTCCCTCATTCTCTCATTCTCAGTCCCTCACTCTCTCAATCTCAGTCCCTCAATCTCAGTCCCTCATTCTCTCATTCTCAGTCCCTCACTCTCTCAATCTCAGTCCCTCACTCTCAGTCCCTCACTCTCTCAATCTCAGTCTCTCACTCTCTGAATCTCAGTCCCTCACTCTCTCAATCTCAGTCCCTCACTCTCTCAATCTCAGTCCCTCATTCTCTCAATCTCAGTCCCTCACTCTCATGTCCCTCACTCTCTCAATCTCAGTCCCTCACTCTCATGTCCCTCACTCTCTCAATCTCAGTCCCTCACTCTCTCAATATCAGTCCCTGACTCTCTCATTCCCAGTCCCTCACTCTCTCAATCTCAGTCCCTCACTCTCTCATTCTCAGTCCCTCACTCTCTCAATCTCAGTCCCTCACTCTCTCAATCTCAGTCCCTCACTCTCTCAATCTCAGTCCCTCACTCTCTCAATCTCAGTCCCTCACTCTCTCAATCTCAGTCATTCACTCTCACATTCTCAGTCCCTCATTCTCTCAATCTCAGTCCCTCACTCTCCCATTCTCAGTCCCTCACTCTCTCAATCTCAGTCCCTCACTCTCTCAATCTCAGTCCCTCACTCTCACATTCTCAGTCCCTCACTCTCTCATTCTCAGTCCCTCACTCTCTCACATTCTCAGTCCCTCACACTCTCAATCTCAGTCCCTCACTCTCTCAATCTCAGTCCCTCACTCTCTCAATCTCAGTCCCTCACTCTCTCAATCTCAGTCCCTCACTCTCTCAATCTCAGTCCCTCATTCTCTCAATCTCAGTCCCTCACTCTCTCAATCTCAGTCCCTCACTCTCTCAATCACAGTCCCTCACTCTCTCAATCTCAGTCCCTCACTCTCTCATTCTCAGTCCCTCACTCTCTCACATTCTCAGTCCCTCACTCTCTCAATCTCAGTCCCTCACTCTCTCAATCTCAGTCCCTCACTCTCTCAATCTCAGTCCCTCACTCTCTCAATCTCAGTCCCTCACTCTCTCATTCTCAGTCCCTCACTCTCTCACATTCTCAGTCCCTCACTCTCTCAATCTCAGTCCCTCATTCTCTCAATCTCAGTCCCTCACTCTCTCAATCTCAGTCCCTCACTCTCTCATTCTCAGTCCCTCACTCTCTCACATTCTCAGTCCCTCACTCTCTCAATCTCAGTCCCTCATTCTCTCAATCTCAGTCCCTCACTCTCTCAATCTCAGTCCCTCACTCTCTCAATCTCAGTCCCTCATTCTCTCAATCTCAGTCCCTCACTCTCACATTCTCAGTCCCTCACTCTCTCAATCTCAGTCTCTCACTCTCTGAATCTCAGTCCCTCACTCTCTCAATCTCAGTCCCTCACTCTCTCAATCTCAGTCCCTCAATCTCAGTCCCTCATTCTCTCATTCTCAGTCCCTCACTCTCTCAATCTCAGTCCCTCAATCTCAGTCCCTCATTCTCTCATTCTCAGTCCCTCACTCTCTCAATCTCAGTCCCTCACTCTCAGTCCCTCGCTCTCTCAATCTCAGTCTCTCACTCTCTGAATCTCAGTCCCTCACTCTCTCAATCTCAGTCCCTCACTCTCTCAATCTCAGTCCCTCATTCTCTCAATCTCAGTCCCTCACTCTCATGTCCCTCACTCTCTCAATCTCAGTCCCTCACTCTCATGTCCCTCACTCTCTCAATCTCAGTCCCTCACTCTCTCAATATCAGTCCCTCACTCTCTCATTCTCAGTCCCTCACTCTCTCAATCTCAGTCATTCACTCTCACATTCTCATTCCCTCACTCTCTCAATCTCAGTCCCTCACTCTCACATTCTCAGTCCCTCAATCTCTAAATCTCACTCCCTTCTCTTTCATTCTCCGGGTTTTCCGCCTTCTTATGCTGGGGGATTCGGTGAGACGGGGACAGGCTGCGCATCAGCATTGCGTTGCGGTATTGTGTCGTGCAGCAGTCACTCGACTGCGAAAAAATCGGAGACTGCGGCAATAGCGGGACACCGGAGAGTGCGGGTCACCGGAATCTGCGGCAACCCCGGAATCTGCGGATACACCGGCGAGTGCGGCACAAACCAGCCAGCCTCAGAGCCATTGCAGGAGCAGCTCCCGACTGACGGTAAGAGCTGGAGCCCGGCCCCGAGCCTGTGTGCGGTATCGGAGCGGGCTGCCCCTGCGGACCCTCCCCTGTGTGATGTGTGCTCGAGCAAGCCAGCACTGTATCCCACCCGTGTGTCCCATCCGTGAATCCCATCCCTGTATCCCACCCGTGTGTCCCATCCGTGTATCCCACCCGTGTGTCCCATCCGTGTATCCCATCCCTGTATCCCACCCGGGTAACCCATCCGTGTATCCCATCCCTGTATCCCACCTGTGTGTCCCATCCCTGTATCCCATCAGTGTATCCCATCCCTGTATCCCATCAGTGTATCCCATCCGTGTATCCCATCCATGTGTCACATCCGTGTATCCCATCCCTGTATCCCACCCGTGTGTCCCATCCCTGTATCCCATCAGTGTATCCCATCCGTGTATCCCATCCATGTGTCACATCCGTGTGTCCCATCCCTGTATCCCATCCCTGTATCCCACCCCTGTGTCCCATCCCTGTATCCCATCCGTGTATCCCATCCCTGTATCCCATCCGTGTATCACATTCCTGAATCTAATCGCTGTATCCCATCCGTGTGTCACATTCCTGAATCCCATCTGTGTATCATACTCCTAAATCCAATCCCTGTATCCCATCACTGTATTCCATCGATGTTTCCCATCACTATATCCTGTCCATTTTTTCCATTGCCGTATCGCATCACTGCTTCCCATCTGTGTTTCACATCATGTGGGGGAAATTTACTGCACAGAGCGAGTGGGTTGGAGGGTGAGTGGGTTGGAGGGCGAGTGGGTTGGAGGGCGAGTGGGTTGGAGGGCGAGTGGGTTGGAGGGCGAGTGGATTCGAGAGCGAGTGGGTTTGAGGGCGAGTGGGTTCCACAGCGAGTGGGTTGGAGGGCGAGTGGGTTGGAGGGCGAGTGGGTTGGAGGGCGAGTGGGTTGGAGGGCGAGTGGGTTCGAGAGCGAGTGGGTTTGAGGGCGAGTGGGTTCCACAGCGAGTGGGTTGGAGGGCGAGTGGGTTGGAGGGCGAGCGGGTTGGAGGGCGAGCGGGTTGGAGGGCGAGCGGGATGGAGGGCGAGCGGGTTCGAGGGCGAGCGGGTTGGAGGGCGAGGGGGTTGGAGAGCGAATGGGTTGGAGGGCGAGTGGGTAGGAGGGCGAGCGGGTTGGAGGGCGAGCGAGTTGGAGGGCGAGTGGGTTCCAGAGCGAGTGGGTTGGAGAGCGAGTGGGTTCGAGGGCGAGTGGGTTGGAGAGCGAGTGGGTTGGAGGGCGAGCGGGTTGGAGGGCGAGCGGGTTGGAGGGCGAGCGGGTTGGAGGGCGAGGGGGTTGGAGGGCGAACGGGTTGGAGGGCGAGCGGGTTGGAGGGCGAGCGGGTTGGAGGGCGAGCGGGTTGGAGGGCGAGGGGGTTGGGGGGCGAGTGGGTTGGAGGGCGAGGGGGTTGGAGGGCGAGGGGGTTGGAGGGCGAGCGGGTTGGAGGGCGAGCGGGTTGGAGGGCGAGCGGGTTGGAGGGCGAGGGGGTTGGAGAGCGAATGGGTTGGAGGGCGAGTGTGTTGGAGGGCGAGTGTGTTGGAGGGCGAGTGGGTTGGAGGGCGAGTGGGTTCCAGAGCGAGTGGGTTGGAGGGGGAGTGTGTTGGAGAGCGAGTGGGCTGGAGCGCGAGTGGGTTGGAGAGCGAGTGGGTTCGAGGGTGAGTGGGTTAGAGAGCGAGTGGGTTGCAGGGCGAGTGGGTTGGAGGGCGAGTGGGTTCGAGGGCGAGTGGGTTGGAGGGCGAGTGGGTTGGAGAGCGAGTGGGTTGGAGGGCGAGTGGGTTGGAGGGCGAGTGGGTTGGAGGGCGAGTGGGTTGGAGGGCGAGTGGGTTGGAGGGCGAGTGGGTTGGAGGGCGAGTGGGTTGGAGGGCGAGTGGGTTGGAGGGCGAGTGGGTTGGAGAGCGAGTGGGTTGGAGGGCGAGTGGGTTGGAGGGCGAGTGGGTTGGAGGGCGAGTGGGTTGGAGGGCGAGTGGGTTGGAGGGCGAGTGGGTTCGAAGGCGAGTGGGTTGGAGGGCGAGTGGGTTGGAGGGCGAGTGGGTTGGAGGGCGAGTGGGTTGGAGAGCGAGTGGGTTGGAGGGCGAGTGGGTTGGAGGGCGAGTGGGTTGGAGGGCGAGTGGGTTGGAGGGCGAGTGGGTTGGAGGGCGAGTGGGTTGGAGGGCGCGTGGGTTGGAGCGCGAGTGGGTTGGAGGGCGAGTGGGTTGGAGGGCGAGTGGGTTGGAGGGCGAGGGGGTTGGAGGGCGAGGGGGTTGGAGGGCGAGTGGGTTGGAGGGCGAGTCGGTTGGAGGGCGAGCGGGTTGGAGGGCGAGCGGGTTGGAGGGCGAGCGGGTTGGAGGGCGAGTGTGTTGGAGGGCGAGTGTGTTGGAGGGCGAGTGGGATGGAGGGCGAGTGGGTTGGAGGGCGAGTGGGTTGGAGGGCGAGTGGGTTGGAGGGCGAGTGGGTTCCAGAGCGAGTGGGTTGGAGGGGGAGTGTGTTGGAGAGCGAGTGGGCTGGAGCGCGAGTGGGTTGGAGAGCGAGTGGGTTCGAGGGTGAGTGGGTTAGAGAGCGAGTGGGTTGCAGGGCGAGTGGGTTGGAGGGCGAGTGGGTTGGAGGGCGAGTGGGTTCGAGGGCGAGTGGGTTGGAGGGCGAGTGGGTTGGAGAGCGAGTGGGTTCAAAGGCGAGTGGGTTGGAGGGCGAGTGGGTTGGAGGGCGAGTGGGTTGGAGGGCGAGTGGGTTGGAGGGCGAGTGGGTTGGAGGGCGAGTGGGTTGGAGGGCGAGTGGGTTGGAGGGCGAGTGGGTTGGAGAGCGAGTGGGTTGGAGGGCGAGTGGGTTCGAAGGCGAGTGGGTTGGAGGGCGAGTGGATTGGAGGGCGAGTGGGTTGGAGGGCGAGTGGGTTGGAGAGCGAGTGGGTTGGAGGGCGAGTGGGTTGGAGGGCGAGTGGGTTGGAGAGCGAGTGGGTTGGAGAGCGAGTGGGTTCGAGGGCGAGTGGGTTGGAGAGCGAGTGGGTTCGAGGGCGAGTGGGTTGGAGGGCGAGTGGGTTGGAGGGCGAGTGGGTTGGAGGGCGAGTGGGTTGGAGGGCGAGTGGGTTGAAGGGCGAGTGGGTTGGAGGGCGCGTGGGTTGGAGCGCGAGTGGGTTGGAGGGCGAGTGGGTTGGAGGGCGAGTGGTTTAGAGGGCGAGTGGTTTGGAGAGCGAGTGGGTTGGAGGGCGATTGGGTTGGAGAGCGAGTGGGTTGGAGGGCGAGTGGGTTGGAGGGCGACTGGGTTGGAGGGCGAGTGGGTTGGAGGACGAGTGGGTTGGAGGGCGAGTGGGTTGGAGGGCGAGTGTGTTCGAGGGCGAGTGGGTTGGAGGGCGAGTGGGTTGGAGGGCGAGTGGGTTGGAGAGCGAGTGGGTTCGAGGGCGAGTGTGTTGGAGGGCGAGTGTGTTGGAGGGTGAGTGTGTTGGAGGGCGAGTGGGTTGGAGGGCGAGTGGGTTGGAGGGCGAGTGGGTTTGAGGGCGACAGGGTTTGAGGGCGAGTGGGTTTGAGGGCGAGTGGGTTTGAGGGCGAGTGGGTTGGAGGGCGAGTGGGTTGGAGGGCGAGTGGGTGGGAGGGCGAGTGGGTTGGAGGGCGAGTGGGTTGGAGGGCGAGTGGGTTGGAGAGCGACTGGGTGATACACTATCAATTCCTCATAAAAGACAGAGAGTTAATTAACAGGCTTTTATTAGCAAAGAACAGAGCATGCCTCTCGTGGTTGCCTGGTATCCAAAAGGGCAGGGGGCTGCAGAGCAGTCACCTTTATACCCGGGCATGTGGGTGGAGCCAGGGGCGGAGTCAGCTGAGGCATGCATAGGCACAACAGTGTGCAACAACAACAACAACAATAACAAACAGTGGTTTACCACATTCACCCCTTGTTTAAAATTGAGTCCGGCGGGGTGAAGCGTACTAAAAGTTCGTGTAAACTAAAGGTTCGTGTAGTTAAGTCTATCAGGTGGCCTTGTATGCCGTCCTGATCGTTGTAGCAGCGGCGGTGATGATGCAGCATCCAACGCCGAACCTGGCGTCTCGTTGATGAGAGGTTGCGTAGTCAATGGCGGGTCCTGGGGCTGCGGCATGCCGTCTACAGGGGTCGGGGTGTGGGTAGTGGTGGGTGGCGATGGTGGTGTCTCAGGGGCACCCGAAGGTGCGAGGTCTCGTGTGGAGGCAGTGTCCTCCCGCCCGTCCGGGTACGCTACGTAAGCATACTGGGGGTACGCGTGGGTAGTGGTGGGTGGCGAAGAAAGTGTTTCGGGAGCACCCGAAGGTGCGAGGTCTCGTATGGAGACTGTGTCCTCCCGCCCGTCCGGGTACACCACGTAAGCATACTGAGGGTTGGCGTGGAGGAGGCTCACCCTCTCGACCAGGGGGTCCGTCTTATGGGACCTCACGTGCTTCCGCAGTAGGACGGGTCCTGGAGAAGTCAGCCATGTCGGTAACGAGATCCCCGATGTGGACTTCCTGGGGAAGGAGAACATTCTCTCATGAGGGGTGGCATTGGTGGCTGTACAGAGCAGTGACTGAATGGAATGGAGCGCCGCAGGGAGGACCTCCTGCCAGCGAGAGGTCGGAAGGCCCTTAGATTTCAAGTTTAAAAGGACTGCCTTCCAGACCGTCGCATTCTCTCTTTCCACCTGGCCATTCCCCCGGGGGTTGTAGCTGGTGGTCCTGCTTGTAGCAATACCTCTCGATAGCAGGTACTGACGAAGTTCGTCGCTCATAAAGGATGAGCCCCTGTCGCTATGGATATAGCTAGGGAAACCGAACAAGGCGAAGAGGTCATTCAGACATTTAATGACCGTGGTACTGGTCATGTCTGAGCAAGGGATGGCAAACGGGAAACGGGAGTACTCGTCAATTATATTGAGGAAGTACACATTGCGGTCAGAGGAGGGGAGGGGCCCTTTAAAATCGCCGCTCAGCCGCTCAAAGGGGCGCGTGGCTTTGATCAGGCTCGCTCTGTCTGGCCTATAAAAATGCGGTTTGCACTCGGCACAGATTTGGCCGTTCCTGGTCAAGGTCCTGACCTCCTCGATGGAGTAGGGCAGGTTACGGGATTTGATGAAATGGGAGAACCTGGTGACCCCCGGGTGGCAGAGGTCATTGTGGAGGGTCTTCAGTCTATCAACCTGCGCGTTGGCGCATGTACCACGTGATAGGGCATCTCGGGGCTCATTGAGTTTCCCGGGCCGGTACAAGATATCGTAATTGTAGGTCGAGAGTTCGATTCTCCACCTCAAGATCTTGTCATTCTTGATTTTGCCCCTCTGCTTATTATTAAACATAAAAGCTACTGAACGCTGGTCAGTGAGCAGGGTAAATCGTTTTCCGGCCAGGTAATGCCTCCAATGTCGCACAGCTTCCACAATGGCCTGAGCCTCCTTTTCGACAGAAGAGTGTCGAATCTCGGGGCCCTGGAGGGTCCTTGAGAAAAAGGCCACGGGTCTCCCCGCCTGGTTAAGGGTTGCAGCTAGGGCAAAGTCGGATGCGTCGCTCTCCACTTGGAAAGGGATGGACTCATCCACTGCGTGCATTGTGGCCTTCGCAATATCTCTTTTTATGAGAGTGAAGGCTGCACATGCCTCTGCTGTCAGGGGGAAGGAGGTGGACTTGATGAGGGGTCTGGCTTTGTCCGCATAGTTGGGCACCCACTGAGCATAGTACGAGAAAAACCCTAGGCATCTCTTCAGTGCTTTTTGGCAGTGGGGGAGGGGGAGCTCCATAAGGGGGCGCATTCTGTCGGGGTCGGGGCCGATGACTCCGTTCTCCACTACACAGCCAAGAATGGCGAGGCGCGTGGTGCGAAACATACATTTGTCCTTGTTGTATGTTAGATTCAGCCGCTGGGCCGTACGGAGGAATTTCTCTAGGTTAACATCATGGTCCTGCTGGTCGTGGCCGCAGATGGTGACATTGTCTAGATAGGGGAAAGTGGCCTGGAGCGTGTTCTGGTCAACCATCCGGTCCATCTCCCGTTGGAAGACTGAAACCCCGTTGGTGACGCCGAAGGGAACTCTGAGGAAGTGGTAGAGACGACTGTCAGCTTCAAAAGCTGTGTACTGGCAGTCCTCAGCCCTGATGGGGAGCTGGTGGTATGCCGACTTCAGATCAATCGTCGAGAACACCCGGTATTGTGCTATCTGATTGACCATGTCAGATATGCGGGGGAGTGGGTATGCTTCCAACTGGGTGTAGCGATTGATCGTCTGGCTGTAGTCAATAACTAGGCGCTGTTTTCCGCCAGTCTTCACCACCACCACTTGTGCTCGCCATGGGCTGGTGTTACTCTCAATAATCCCTTCCTTCAGGAGTCTTGCTACCTCGGATTTAATGAAACTCCTATCCCCGGCACTGTAACGCCTGCTTTTAGTAGCGATGGGCTTACAGTCGCATGTGAGGTTAGCGAACAAGGAGGGGGGGGAAGACTTTAAGGGTAGAGAGGCTGCAGATGGTGCGCGGCGGGCGATTTAAAAGCTGCTGGCTGCAGACTGTGAGTGGGGGGAGGGGTCCGTCGTACGCTAATGTGACACTTTTAAGGTGGCACTGAAAATCCAACCCCAGTAGAACGGCAGCGCAGAGATGGGGCAGGACCAGAAGTTTAAAATTTTTGTATTCTGTGCCCCGTACCGAAAGGGTCACCACACAGTAGCCACCGACGTCCGCTGACTGGGCTTTGGAAGCCATAGAGATCCGATGGCGCGTCGGCAGGACCTGGAGAGAGTAACTGCGCACCGTGTCGGGGTGGATAAAACTCTCCGTGCTCCCACTGTCAAAAAGGCAGGTAGTGGCGCGGCCGTTTACCGTAATGTCCATCATGGACCTGGACAGTTGATGAGGGAGAGATTGGTCCAGCGTCACGGAGGCCAGCGTATGGTCAAGCGAGTCGATGTGGTCTTCAGATGAGGCGGTGGTTGAGTCCGGGTCCCCCGTGATTGAAGTTGGAGGCGTCCAAGATGGCGGACAAAATGGCGGCGCCCATGATCCCGATCCCCACGCGGCTGGGGGAGCCCAAGATGGCGGACAAGATGGCTGCCCCCACGGTTCGCACGCGGCGCTGCTGGCGTTAGCAGTTTTGCCTTTGCAGGCGCTGACATAGTGTCCTTTCTTCCCGCAGCCGGAGCAGGTGGCGTTTTTCGCCGGGCAGCGTGCTCTGGGGTGTTTTGCCTGGCCACAAAAATAACATTTCTGTGCCTTGGACATCGCTGCAGCAGTTGGAGGTGGCGGTCCCATGACCCAAGGTTGCGGTGTCCACGGTGCGGAGCGGTTAGGGGAGAAAGCGTCCATATTCCTATGGGCCGCGTCGAGCGAGAGCGCGAGGGGCACTGCCTTTTTCAGGTCTATTTCTCCCTTCTCCAACAGTCTCTGCCGGGAGTAGTCGGACCTTAGACCCGCAACGAAAGCATCTCGGATCAGTCCCTCCTTGTGTGCTGCAGCTGATACTTCTTTGCAATCGCAGCCTCGGCCGAGTATCCGCAGTGCCCGTAGGAAAGCCTCCACCGATTCCCCGGGCTGCTGTCTGCGGGATCTTAAGAGGTGCCTGGCATAGACCGTATTTACCGGGCGTGCGTATTGCCCTTTAAGCAGACCGATAGCCGCCGCGTAGGTCGTCGCGTCCTGGATTAGAGTATAAACTTGGTGGCTCACCTTTGAGGCCAGGATTTTCAGCTTGTTTTCGTCTAGGGTCACAGTTGAGGCTTGCAGGTAAGCCTCGAAGCAACGCAGCCATTGTGCGAATTTGGTAGCCGAACCCGCTTCTTGGGGGTCTAGGTCCAGGCATGTTGGTCTGAGGGCTCGCAGCAGCGCCTGCTGCTCAGCGTTTGGCGCCGTCGGTTGATGCAGCTCCTGCTGTTCAGTATTCGGACCCGACATTTTGCTTTGCTAATAAAATTGATACACTATCAATTCCTCATAAAAGACAGAGAGTTAATTAACAGGCTTTTATTAGCAAAGAACAGAGCATGCCTCTCGTGGTTGCCTGGTATCCAAAAGGGCAGGGGGCTGCAGAGCAGTCACCTTTATACCCGGGCATGTGGGTGGAGCCAGGGGCGGAGTCAGCTGAGGCATGCATAGGCACAACAGTGTGCAACAACAACAACAACAACAACAATAACAAACAGTGGTTTACCACAGTGGGTTCGAGGGTGAGTGGGTTGGAGGGCGAGTGGGTTGGAGGGCGAGTGGGTTGGAGGGCGAGTGGGTTGGAGGTCGAGTGGGTTGGAGGGCGAGTGGGTTTGAGGGCGAGTGGGTTGGAGGGCGAGTGGGTTGGAGGGCGAGTGGGTTGGAGGGCGAGTGGGTTGGAGGGCGAGTGGGTTGGAGGGCGAGTGGGTTGGAGGGCGAGTGTGTTGGAGGGCGAGTGTGTTGGAGGGCGAGTGTGTTGGAGGGCGAGTGGGTTGGAGTGGGTCGAATCCGGCCTCGGGTGACTGTCTGTGTGGAGTTTGCACATTCTCCCCGTGTTTGCGTGGGTTTCCTCCGGGTGCTCCGGTTTCCTCCCACAGTCCAAAGATGTGCGGGTTAGGTTGATTGGCTATGATAAAAAAATTGACCCTTAGTGTTAGGGGGATTAAATACGTGGGGTTACGGGGATCGGGTGGGATATGTGTCGGTGCAGGCTCGATGGGCCGAAATGGCCTCTATCTGCACTGTGAGGTTTCTGTGATTTCTGTGATTTCTGAGGGCGAGTGGGTTGGAGGGCGAGTGGGTTGGAGGGCGAGTGGGTGGGAGGGCGAGTGGGTGGGAGGGCGAGAGGGTTGGAGGGCGAGTGGGTTGGAGGGCGAGTGGGTTGGAGGGCGAGTGGGTTGGAGGGCGAGTGGGTTGGAGGGCGAGTGGGTTGGCGGGCGAGTGGGTTGGAGGGCGAGTGGGTTGGAGGGCGAGTGGGTTGGAGGGCGAGTGGGTTGGAGGGCGAGTGGGTTCGAGGGCGAGTGGTTTGGAGGGCGAGTGGGTTGGAGGGCGAGTGGGTTGGAGAGCGAGTGGGTTGGAGTGGGTTGGAGAGCGAGTGGGTTGGAGAGCGAGTGGGTTGGAGGGCGAGTGGGTTGGAGGGCGAGTGGGCTGGAGGGCGAGTGGGTTGGAGGGCGAGTGGGTTGGAGGGCGAGTGGGTTGGAGGGCGAGTGGGTTGGAGGGCGAGTGGGTTGGAGGGCGAGTGGGTTCCAGAGCGAGTGGGTGGGAGGGCGAGTAGGTTGGAGGGCGAGTGGGTTGGAGGGCGAGTGGGTTGGAGGGCGAGTGGGTTGGAGGGCGAGTGGGTTGGAGGGCGAGTGGGTTGGAGGGCGAGTGGGTTGGAGGGCACGTGGGTTGGAGGGCGAGTGGGTTCGAGGGCGAGTGGGTTGGAGGGCGAGTGGGTTCCAGAGCGAGTGGGTTCGAGGGCGAGTGGGTTCGAGGGCGAGTGGGTTCGAGAGCGAGTGGGTTCGAGGGCGAGTGGGTTTGAGGGCGAGTTGGTTCGAGGGCGAGTGGGTTCGAGGGCGAGTGGGTTCGAGGTCGAGTGGGTTGGAGGTCGAGTGGGTTCGAGGGCGAGTGGGTTGGAGAGCGAGTGGGTTCGAGGGCGGGTGGGTTGGAGGGCGAGTGGGTTGGAGGGCGAGTGGGTTGGAGGGCGAGTGGGTTGGTGGGCGATTGGGTTGGAGGGCGAGTGGGTTGGAGGGCGAGTGGGTTGGAGGGCGAGTGGGTTGGAGAGCGAGTGGGTTGGAGGGCGAGTGGGTTGGAGGGCGAGTGGGTTGGAGGGCGAGTGGGTTGGAGGGCGAGTGGGTTGGAGGGCGAGTGGGTTGGAGGGCGAGTGGGTTCGAGGGCGAGTTGGTTCGAGGGCGAGTGGGTTCGAGGGCGAGTGGGTTCGAGGGCGAGTGGGTTCGAGGGCGAGTGGGTTCGAGATCGAGTGGGTTGGAGGTCGAGTGGGTTCGAGGGCGAGTGGGTTGGAGAGCGAGTGGGTTCGAGGGCGGGTGGGTTGGAGGGCGAGTGGGTTGGAGGGCGAGTGGGTTGGAGGGCGAGTGGGTTGGTGGGCGATTGGGTTGGAGGGCGAGTGGGTTGGAGGGCGAGTGGGTTGGAGGGCGAGTGGGTTGGAGAGCGAGTGGGTTGGAGGGCGAGTGGGTTGGAGGGCGAGTGGGTTGGAGGGCGAGTGGGTTGGAGGGCGAGTGGGTTGGAGGGCGAGTGGGTTCGAGGGCGAGTTGGTTCGAGGGCGAGTTGGTTCGAGGGCGAGTGGGTTCGAGGGCGAGTGGGTTCGAGGGCGAGTGGGTTCGAGGGCGAGTGGGTTCCAGGGCGAGTGGGTTCGAGGGCGAGTGGGTTCCAGAGCGAGTGGGTTCGAGGGCGAGTTGGTTCGAGGGCGAGTGGGTTCGAGGGCGAGTGGGTTGGAGGGCGAGTGGGTTCGAAGGCGAGTGAGTTGGAGGGCGTGTGGGTTGGTGGTCGAGTGGGTTCGAGGGCAAGTGGGTTGGAGAGCGAGTGGGTTGGAGAGCGAGTGGGTTGGAGGGCGAGTGGGTTGGAGGGCGAGTGGGTTGGAGGGCGAGTGGGTTGGAGGGCGAGTGGGTTGGAGGGCGAGTGGGTTGGAGGGCGTGTGGGTGGGAGGGCGAGTGGGTGGGAGAGCGAGTGGGTGGGAGAGCGAGTGGGTTCGAGGGCGAGTGGGATGGCGGGCGAGTGGGTTGGAGAGCGAGTGGGTTAGAGCGCGAGTAGGTTGGAGAGCGAGTGGGTTGGAGGGCGAGTGGGTTGGAGGGCGAGTGGGTTGGAGAGCGAGTGGGTCGGAGGGCGAGTGGGTCGGAGGGCGAGTGGGTCGGAGGGCGAGTGGGTCGGAGGGCGAGTGGGTCGGAGGGCGAGTGGGTCGGAGGGCGAGTGGGTCGGAGGGCGAGTGGGTCGGAGGGCGAGTGGGTCCGAGGCCGAGTGGGTCGGAGGGCGAGTGGGTCGGAGGGCGAGTGGGTAGGAGGGCGAGTGGGTTGGAGGGCGAGTGGGTTTGAGGGCGAGTGGGTTGGAGGGCGAGCGGGTTCGAGGGCGAGCGGGTTCGAGGGCGAGCGGGTTCCAGAGCGAGCGGGTTCGAGGGCGAGTGGGTTCGAGAGCGAGTGGGTTCGAGGGCGAGTGGGTTCGAGGGCGAGTGGGTTCGAGGGCGAGTTGGTTCGAGGGCGCGTTGGTTCGAGGGCGAGTGGGTTGGAGGGCGAGTGGGTTGGAGGGCGAGTGGGTTGGAGGGCGAGTGGGTTGGAGGGCGAGTGGGTTGGAGAGCGAGTGGGTGGTTAAAAGCGTTGAAATTGACAGCGCGTCGGGATGCCAGCTCCCACCCGTCGACATCCGCAATACCTGGGAGAGGCGGGTTCCCAATTTAAATATGTTAAGAGGTAATTAATTGCTTTTTTACCATGGATTTGCAACTTTAACTGTGCGTGCACGGGTTTCCCCGGCTTCCTGGACCTCGCCAGTGAAAAGAAGGTGAGAGCACAATGGCAAGTGAGGGGGCTGAACAAATGACAGGCAAAACGTTACATAAGTACTGAGACTTCGCACCTGCTTCCTTTCCTAAGTGAAAGGCTTTTGCTCCTAGTTCTTTGCAGGTGATTTCTACTGCATTGGAAGTCACTCTCACTACTTTGGAAGTCACATCAAGCCATTGTTTCCAAAACTGTCACTGACATCATCTCCTCTGGAGATCTTCCTTCCATGGCTGTCAACCTCAAAGTCCCCCAACCCTGCACAGCCCTCTTCTACCTCCTTCCCAAGATCCACAAACAGGGCTGCCCTGGTAGACCCATCGTTTCAGCCTGTTCTTACTCCACGGAACTGATTTCTTCCTATCTCGACTCTTTTTTCTCCCCTTGTCCAGTCTCTTCCCATCTACATCCGCGACCCTTCCGACACCCTCCGTCACTTTAACAGTTTCGAGTTTCCTGGCCCCAACTGTCTCCTTTTCACCATGGACGTCCAATCCCTCTACACCTCCGTCCCCCACCAGGATGGCCTGAGGGCACTCCGCTTCTTCCTTGCACAGAGGCTCAACCAGTCCCCATCCACCACCACCCTCCTCCACCTGGCTGAACTTGTTCTCACATTGAACAACTTCTCCTTTGAGTCCACTCACTTCCTCCAAATTAAAGGTGTTGCTATGGGAACCCGCATGGGCCCTAGCTATGCCTGCCTTTTCATGGGATATGTGGAACATTCTTTGTTCCAGTCCTACACAGGTCCCCTCGCTCACCTCTTTTTCCGGTACATTGATGACTGTATTGGTGCCGTTTCCTGCTCTCTCACAGAACTAGAAAATTTCATTCACTTTGCTTCCAATTTCCACCCTTCCCTCACCTGCACATGGTCCATCTCCGACTCTTCCCTTCCTCGACTTTTCTGTCTCTATCTCTGGGGCTAGGCTATCGACAAACAGCCACTACAAGCCCACTGACTCCCACAGCTACCTGGACTACACTTCCTCCCACACCGCTTCCTATAAGGACTCTATTCCATTCTCCCAGTTTCTCCCTCTCCGTCGTATCTGCTCTGACGATGCCACCTTCCATACCAGTGCTTCCAATGTGTCTTCCTTTTTCCTCAACCAAGGATTCCCCTGTACTGTGTTTGACAAGGCCCTTGACCGTGTCCATTCTATTTCTCGCACTTCTGCTCTCACCCCTTCCCCTCCCTCCCGGAACCACGATAGGGTTCCCCTTATCCTCACCTTTCACCCCACCAGCCGTCACATTCAACGGATCATCCTCCTCCATTTCCGCCACCTCCAGCGTGATCCCACCACCAAACATATCTTCCTCTCACCTCCCCTTTCAGCATTCCGAAGGGACCGTTCCCTCCATGACACCCTGGTCCACTCCTCAATCACCCCCAACAGCCCCTCCCTGCCACAAAAAGATCATTATGCAGGTGTGTTCCAGATTCCCAGGAAGCTGCCATGATACATGTGTCCTGCACCAGTCCACCCTCCCTGAGCTCTTTGCACCTCACAACAGACTTATCGGCTGGCTGCTTGGAAATCCTCTTGCACCTGTACCTGTGCAGGGGCTATTATCCTCTTAAAACGTGGGAGATGGCACCTGTGAGGAGCCCAAGCTATAAGACCCAAGAACACTACAATCAAAGTCATATGATGATTTCTCAGCAAGCAATCGGGATGCTGAAGATGCGCTTCAGGTGCCTCGACAGATCTGGAGGCGCTCTTCAATAAGCACCAGCCAGGATCTCCAGAATGGTCGTGGTGTGCTGTACTCTGCACAACATAGCGCAGCAGCAAGGATTGGTGCTGCAGGAGGAGCAGAGCGCAGTGCCTCTTCAGAGGAGGAACAGGAGGAGGAGGAGGAGGAGAAGGGGGAACGTGATGTGGCACACGTTGCTGCCCGGGACGGCCTCCTAATGGCGAGGTTCAGTTAGGTAGCCCCACTGCACCTATCTGGCAGCCACATGTTGAATCCACTTGGCAGTGTCCCTTTAAATAATTCAGCTGAAATAGACTCATGCGTGTCGTCATCACTCCTGCTCACGCTAATTGGTCAGGAAAGCCGGAATTCAGATGCAAATGCAGTGTCTGGGTTAAAAAGCCACTGACAGACATGCTGCAGTTACTTGCGCGTTTCCCACGCGCTAACAGCACCCCCGCTCCAGCAGGTCTCCAGGTAAAAATTCCGGCCACTGTATCCAGCCGTTTATCCCAACCATGTATAAGAACAATAGGAGCAGGAGTAGGCCATTCGGCCCCTCGAGCCTGCTCCGCCATTTAATGAGATCATGGCTGATCTGATTTTGGCCTCAACTCCACTTTCCTGCCCGCTCCCCATAACCCTTGACTCCCTGTTGCCGAAAATCTGTCTCTCTCAGCCTTGAATATATTCAATGACTCCGCCTCCACAGCTCTCTGAGCTAAAGAATTCCAAAGATTCACGACCCTCTGAGAGAAGAAATTCCTCCTAATCTCCGTTTTAAATGGGCGACCCCTTATTCTGTGACTATGCCCCCTCGTTCTGGATTCCCTAATGAGGGGAAACATCCTCTCAGCATCTACCCTGTCCAACCCCCTCAGAATCTTGTATGTTTCAATAAGATCACTTCTCATTCTTCTAAACTCCAGTGAGTATAGGCCCAGCCTGCTCAACCTTTCCTCATAAGACAACCCTTACATCCCAGGAATCAACCTAGTGAACCTTCTCTGAACTGCCTTCAATGCAAGTATATCCCTCCTTACATAAGGAGACCAAAACTGTACGCAGTACTCCAGATGTGGTCTCACCAGCACCCTATACAGTTGTAGCAAGACTTCCCTACTTTTATACTCCATCCCCCTTGAAATAAAGGCCAACATTCCATTTGCCTTCCAAATTACTTGCTGCACCTTTATGTTAACTTTTTGTGTTTCATGTACACCCAAATCCCTCTGTACCACCACATTCTGTAGTCTTTCTCCATTTAAATAATATTTTTCTTTTCTATTCTTCCTACCGAAGTGGATAACTTCACATTTTCCCACATTATACTCCATCTGCCAAAATCTTGCCCATATCTATATCCCTTTGCAGACGCTTTGTGTCCTCCTCACAACTTGTTTTCCCATCTATCTTTGTATCGTCTGCAAATTTGGCTACAATATACTCACTTCCTTCATCCAAGTCATCATTAATATAGATTGAAAATAGTTGAGGCCCCAGCACTGAACCCTGTGGCACCCCACTAGTTACAGATTGCCATCCTGAAAATGACCCGTTTATCCCGACTCTCTGTTTTCTGTTAGTTAACCAATCCTTTATCCAATCTAATATTTTACCCCCAACACCATGAACTCTTATCTTATGCAGTAACCTTTTATGTGGCACCTTATCGAATGCCTTTTAGAAATCCAAATACGCTAAATCTACTGGTTCCCCTTTATCCACCCTGCTCGTTACCTCCTCAAAGAACTCTAATAGATGTGTCAAACACGATTTCCCTTTCATAAAACCATGTTGACTTTGCTTGATTGTATTATGATTTTCTAAATGTCCTGCTATTACTTCCTTAATAATGGATTCCAGCATTTTCCCAATGACAGATGTTAGGCTAACTGGCCTATAGTTTCCTGCTTTCTGTCTCCCTCCTTTTTTGAATAAGAGTGTTACATTTGCGGTTTTCCAATCCGCAGGGACTTTTCCAGAGTCAAGGGAATTTTGGAAGATTACAACCAATGCATCCACTATCTCTATAGCCACCTCTTTTAAGACCCTAGGATACAGGGCATCAGGTCCAGGGGACTTGTCAGCCTTTAGACCCATAAGTCTGCCTAGCACTTTTTCTCTAGTGATAGTCATTGTTTTAAGTTCGTCCCTCCCTTTTGCCCCTTGAATTTCTACTATTACTGGGATGTTTTAAGTGTCCTCTACTGTGAAGACAGATACAAAATATTTGTTCAAAGTCTGCTATTTCCTTGTTTCCCATTATTAATTCCCCAGTTTCATCCTCTAAGGGACCAATATTTATTTTAGCTACTCTCTTCCTTTTTATATACTTGTAGAAGCTCTTACTGTCAGTTTTTATATTTCTTGCTAGTTTACTCTCAGAAGCTATTTTCTCCCTCTTTAGAGAGTAGCTAAAGTAAATACTGGTCCCTTAGAGGATGAGAATAGGGAATTAATAATGGGGAACGGGGAAATGGCAGAGACTCTGAACAAATATTTTGTATCTGTCTTCACGGTAGACACTAACAACATCCCAATAATGGACAATCAAGGGGCCACAGGGAGCGGGGAACTAAAGACAATCACTGTCACTGAGGAAAAAGTACCAGGTAAAATAATGGGACTAAAAGACGACCAGTCCCCAGGACCAGATGGCCTGTATCCCAGGGTCTTAAAAGAAGTGGCTGCAGAGATAGTGGATGCATTGGTTGCAATATACCAAATTTCACTGGACTCTGGAGAGGTCCCAGTGGATTGGAAAACCGCAAATGTAACGCCCCTATTTAAGAAGAGGGAGACAGAAAGCAGGAAACTATAGACCAGTTAACCTAACATCTGTCGTTGGGAAAATGCTGGAGTCCTTCATGAAGGAAGCAGTAATAGGGCATTTGGAAAGTCATAATGCAATCAAGCAGAGTCAGCATGGTTTTATAGAAACATAGAAGATAGGAGCAGGAGTAGGCCATTCGGCTCCTCGAGCCTGCCCCGCCATTCAATGCGATCATGGCTGATCATCCAAACTCAATATCCTGTCCCTGCTTTCTCCCCATATCCCTTGATCCCCTTAGCCTTAAGAAATATATCTAACTCCTTCTTGAATATATTTAATGAATTGGCCTCAACTGTCTTCTGTGGTAGAGAATTCCACAGGTTCACCACTCTCTGAGTGAAGAAATTCCTTCTCACCTCAGTCCTAAATGGCTTATCCCTTATCCTTAGACTGTGACCTCTGGTTCTGGACTCCTCCGCCATCGGGAACAGCCTTCCTGCATCTAGTCTGTCTAGTCCTGTTAGAACTTTATAAGTTTCAATGAGATCCCCTCTTATTCTTCTAAACTCTAGCGAATATAAGCCTAATCGACCCAATCTCTCTTCATACGTTATGAAAGGGAAATCATGTTTAACAAATTTGCTGGAGTTCTGTGAGGATGTAATGAGTAGGGTGGATAAGGATGAGCCAGTGGATGTGGTGCATTTGGATTTCCAGAATGCATTTGATAAGGTGCCACATAAAAGGTTACTGCATAAGATAAGAGCTCACAGAGTTGGTGGTTACATATGGATAGAGAATTGGCTAACTAATAGAAAGCAGAGAGTCGGGATAAATGGGTCATTTTCCGGTTGGAAAACGGTAACTAGTGGGGTGCCACAGGGATCGGTGCTGGGGCCCCAACTATTTCCAATCTACATTAATGACTTGGATGAAGGGACCGAGTGTAATGTAGCCAAGTTTGCAGATGATACAAAGATGGGTGGGAAAGCAAATTGTGCAGAGGACTCAAAGAATCTGCAAAGGGATATAGACAGGCTAAGTGAGTGGGCAAACATTTGGCAGATGGAGTATAATGTGGGAAAGTGCGAGTCTATACACTTTGGCAGGAAAAATAAAAAACAAATTATTATTTAAATAGAGAGAGATTACAAAATGCTACAGTTCAGAGGGACCTGGGGGTCCTTGTGCATGAAACACAAAAAGTTAGCCTGCAGGTACAGCAAGTAATCAAAAAGGCAAATGGAATGTTGGCCTTTACTTCAAAGGAGTTGGAGTATAAAAGCAGGGAAGTCCTGCTACAACTGTACAGGGCATTGGTGAGACCACACCTGGAGTACTGCGTACAGTTTTGGTCTCCTTATTTAAGGAAGGATATACTTGCATTGGAGGCAGTTCAGAGACGATTCACTAGGTTGATTCCTGAGATGAGGGGGTTGACTTATGAGGAAAGGTTGAGTCGGTTGGGCCTATACTCATTGGAATTTAGAAGAATGAGAGGTGATCTTATTGAAACATATAAGATACTGAGGGGGCTCGACAAGGTAGATGCAGAGAGGATGTTTCCCCTCGTGGGGAAATCTAGAACTCGGGGGCATATTTTCAGAATAAAGGGTCGCCCTTTTAGAACTGAGATGAGGAGGATTTTCTTCTCTCAGAGGGTCGTAAATCTGAG
Source organism: Somniosus microcephalus (assembly GCF_052327205.1). Taxonomy (NCBI): domain Eukaryota; kingdom Metazoa; phylum Chordata; class Chondrichthyes; order Squaliformes; family Somniosidae; genus Somniosus; species Somniosus microcephalus. The sequence continues at coordinate 10,834,175 of NC_141006.1, read as the reverse complement.
GAATTCTCTGCCCCAGAGAGCCGTGGAGGCTGGGTCATTAAATACATTTAAGGTGGAGATAGACAGATTTTTACAAGATAAGGGAGTGAAGGGTTATGAGGAGCGGGCAGGGAGGTGGCTTTGAGCCCAAGATCAGCCATGATCTTATCGAATGGCGGAGCAGGCTCGAGGGGCCAAGTGGCCTATTCCTGCTCCTATTTCTTATGTTCTTATTTCTTATGTTTATTATTTTTTTTAGTCATCCTTTGCTGGTTTCTAAAAATTTTCAAATCTTCTGGCCTACCTCTAATCTTTGCAACATTGTCTGCCTTTTCTTTCAATTTAATACCATCCTTAACTTCCTTGGTTAGTCAAGGTTGGTTCATCCTTCTCTTCCAGTCTTTCTTTCTCACTGAAATATATCTTTGTTGAGAGTCATGAAATATCTCTTTAAATGTCTGCCACTGCTTTTCTACCGTCTTACCTTCTAATCTATTTTCCCAGTCCACTTTAGCCAACTCTCTCCTCATACCTTTGTAATTGCCTTTATTTAAGTTTAATACTTTAGCTTCAGACCCAAATTTCTCAGCTTCAAACTGAATGTGGAATTATATCATGTTATGATCACTCTTCCCAAGAGGATTCTTTACTATGAGATCATTAATTAATCCTGTTTCATTTCACATTACCAGATCCAATAGCCTGTTCCCTGGTTGGTTCAACAACGTATTGTTCTAAGAAACTGTCCCGAATACACTCTATGAACTCGTCCTCAAGGCTGCTTTTGCCAATTTGATTTGTCCAATCTATATGAAGATTAAAATTGCCCACGATTATTGCAGTACCTTTCTTACAAGCCCCCATTATTACTTGATTTGTACTCTGTCCGATAGTGTAGCTAGTGTTAGGGGGCCTATAGACTACTCCCACCAGGGCCTTCTTTCCCTTATTATTTCTTAGCTCCACCCAAATTGATTCAACATCTGGAACTTCTGAGCCAAGATCATTTCTCACTATAGTACTGATCTCATCCTTTATTATCAGAGCTACCCCACCTCCTTTTCCTTTCTGTCTATCCTTCCAAAATGTCAAATACCCCTGAATATTCAGTTCCCAGCCTTGGTCACATTGCAACCCCGTCTCTGATGGCTATTAGATCATTCCCATTTATTTCTATTAGTGCCGTCAACTCATCTATCTTGTTATGAATGCTGCGTGCATTCAGATAAAGAGCTTTTAATTTTGTCTTTTTATCATTTTTCCCTACTCTGACCTTATTTGCTGGTGCACTCTTAAGTTTGTATCCTCTGTCCCTTCCTGTCACACTCTGGTTATCATTGCCCATATCGTAACCCTGCACTATTGCCCTGCCTTTTCGCTTTAACTTCCTAAATTCCCCTTCACCTGAACCCTCCCCCCCCCTCACTATTTAGTTTAAAACCCTATCTACAGCCCTAGTTATTTGATTCACCAGGACACTGGTCCCAGCATGGTTCACGTGAAGGCCGTCCCAATGGAACAGCTCCCTCTTTCCCCAGTACTGGTGCCAGTGCCCCATGAATCGAAACCCATTTCTCCCACACCAATCCTTGAGCCACGCATTCAACTCTCTGATCTTATTGACCATATGCCAATTTGCTCGTGGCTCAAGTAGTAATCCAGAGATTATTACCTTTGTGGTTATGCTTTTTAATTTGGATCCTAGCTGCTCATACTCCCTCAGCAGAACCTCTTTCATAGTCTTACCTATGTCGTTGGTTCCTACATGGACCACGACAACTGGATCTTCCCCCTCCCACTCCAAGTTTCTTTCCAGTCCCGAGGAGATGTCCTTAACCCTGGCACCAGGCAGGCAACACAGCCTTCGGGACTCACGCTCTCGGCTGCAGAGAAAAGTATCTATCTCCTGAACTATACTGTCTCCTACCACTACGACATTCCTTTTTACACCCCCCACTTCAATGGCCCCTGTACCATGGTGCCGTGGTCAGTTTGCTCATCCTCCCTGCAGTCCCTGCTCTCGTCCACACAGGTTGCAAGAACCTCGTAACTGTTGGACAAGTGCAAGGGCTGAGGCTCCTCCAATGCTACCTCCTGGATCCCCATACTTGCCTCACTTGCAGTCACACCCTCCTGTCCCTGACCACTGGCCAAATCTGAAGTATTTAATCTAAAGGGACTGCCTCCTGGAACACAGTGTCCAGGTAACTCTCCCCCTCCCTGAGGTATCGCAGTGTCCGAAGCTCGGACTCCAGCTCATCAACTCTGAGCCGAAGTTCCTCGAGCTGCAGACACTTGCTGCAGATGTGGTCGCCCTGGATCACACTGGTGTCCACCAGCTCCCACATGCTGCAGCTGCAACACATCACCTGCCCTGCCATCTCGATTGGATTTTATTTAATTAATTACGTAAATATCAATCAATTGTCTATTTATAGTTTTTAATCTAGGTAAACTAGGTAATAACCTTGTTTAATTTATTACATTTATTAAAATAAGTTTATTTAGTTCTATGTTATCTGTCTTTGCTGTAACTTAGCCCTCAGTCCTAAGAGAAAAGAAATACCACCAATCACCTACCTGCTAACCTGTGACGTCACACTTTGATTTTTTTGTTATTGAATCGGAGCCTCGCTGCTCCTCCCCCGCTGGCTCTGCTCTCAGGCCTCCTCTCGCCGTGCTCTTTATTCTGCTCCCGCTGCCGCTCCGGTTCCACCCATGTCCGCTGGCTCTGCTCTCAGGCCTCCTCTCACCGCGCTCTTTATTCTGCTCCCGCTGCCGCTCCGGTTCCGCCCATGTCTGCTGTATCCCATCCCATCCATGTATCCCATCCATGTATCCCATCACTGCTTCCATCAGTGTATCCCATCACTATTCCCATCACTGTATCCTATCCGCATATTCCCTAGAGCATAGAAGATTAAGGGGTGATTTAATTGTTTAAGATGATGAAAGGAGTTGAGAGGGTAGATAGAGAAAAACTACTTCTACTGGTGAGAGAATCCAGAACAAGGTATAACCTTAAAATCAGAGCTCGGCCGTTCAGGGGTGATGTCAGGAAGCGTTTCTTCACACAAAGGGCAGTGGAAATCTGGATCTCTCTCCCCAAAAAGCTGTTGAGGCCGGGGGTCAATTGAACATTTCAAAACTGATAGATTTTGTTAGGCAAGGGTATTAAAGGTTATGGAACTAAGGCGGGTAGATAGAGCTAAGATACAGATCAGCCATTATCTTATTGAATGGCAGAATAGGCACAAGCAGCTGAATGGCCTCCTCCTGTTCCTGTGTTCCTATGGGTTGATGTGCAGTGTTCCATTCTCACAGTACTCTGTGCTGCTGTCCAAATATCACAATGAATTTCTTTAAAGTTCATGTAGATACATGTGGCACAGCAAGATCCCATAAACAGCAATGTGAGGACTGATCAGTTAACTATTTAGTTGAGGGTGAAATGTCAGACACTGGAGACTCCCTAATCCTCAATTAGTGCACAGGACTGCTTACACTGTCCCGCTCAGACAGAAAGGGCTTCATTGAACAACTCATGCAGAAGACAATGGCCCAGAAATTCGGGTCTCCACGGGTGAGTACGCACGGGGTACTCACCCGTCAGCCCAATGGAAGTGCCGGTTTCGTGCATGCACTGCGCATGCACGGGAAACCGGCACTTCCGTTCCCCTGAAAGAAGGGGTTGACAGGTGGAACGCGTGCGCCGGAGAGGCAGCGCGTGCGCATCGAACTTACGTTTTTTTCCCAGGTTTTTCCGGGAGGGTAAGTCTCCAGCAGTTACACTTTTAAAAAGCAGGTGCAAGGCCTGCTTTTAACAAGGTAAGTGGTGAATTAATTAAAATTAAAACATTTTTTCCACAGGTTTATTATTTTTAAATACTTTAAAGAAAGGTAAGTTTATTTTTAGCCTCGTTAGAAAATGTAATTCATTTTTTCAAAAATTTAAATTATTGTTTAAAATAGTTATTTCATGTAATTTATAGTTATTTTAAAAATGTGATTTAAAAAAATTTATTTGAAGTTTTAGTGATGTTTTAGGACTTACAGTATTTATAGGTTTGACAGCTCTTCCTGTCAAACTTATGAATGAAGCATTCCCTGCTACCATTGGCTCTCCATGGCGCACGTGATTCCAGGGGACGCATCGAACAAACTGCGCCCCTGGGATACGCAAGCACTGCGCGCCGGCAGCTGGAGCAGGCCCAGGGTCGGAATTCCACACGGGCCCACAGCTCAACGGCCAGCGCGCTAGATAAGTGCAGGTCGGGGGGTTTGCACCCGCGGGAAGCCCCCGACCCGAATTTCTGGGCCAATATATTCCCATGACATTCTACGGTGTTAGCATCTTGGAATCCCTCACCATCAATATTCTGGGGGTCACCATTGATCAGAAACTCAACTGGATCAGCCACAT